>NC_142028.1:69067695-69246098 GCF_982192425.1 Myodes glareolus | reverse complement strand
TAAAATGTGGTACTTTAAAAAAAAAAAAAGATCACTTTCAGGTGTGCAGTTAAGAGCACTGATTACTGTTCCAAAGGATCTGGGTTCATTTCCCAGCACCCACATGACTGCTCACATATGTCTGTAATTCTAATCTCAGGAGATTTGATGCTCTCTTCTGGCCCCCAAAGGCACCAGGCACACATGTGGTAAACAGGCAAAACTGAAGCACATTTAATAAAAAGTCAGAGATAGATACTGGGGTTCAACCTGAAGACCAGAAAAGCAAAGCAGCCAGTCACTGGCTCTTACTCCTACCTCAGTCCAAAATGGCGATCCTTCCTCCAGAAATCTCAGAATGAAACTGTGACTGAGAGTTATTTCCTCCAATTTTATAATCCTCTCTAAGGCTGGAATTAAAGGCCTGCACCACTGGGATTAAAGACATGCACCACCTGGTTTCTACAGCAACTAGTGTGGCTACTGGGAATAAAGGCATATATCATTGCTGCCTGGTCTGTAAGGCTAGCCAGTGTGGCTGTTTTACTTTTCTGATCCTTAAGCAAGCTTTATTTATTAAAAAAACAAATGAGATGCCTTTACATTTCCCCTTTTTGTCTAAAATAAAAAAGAAGGCTATAACTAATATAACAAAAACTATATGCAGTAAATATAACAACTATATGCAATATATAAGGCAATAAATACATCAACAATGTCTAGCCCTGCATTTGAGAAATTCAGAGAAAATATTCCATATCTATCCTATCTTGGTGAGTCCAAAGTCTTGTACCTAATTTACTATCATAACTTGCTTTCTGCATCAGGTTACAAGGAAAGACAGAACTGTCTAGCCTTCAACTACCTCAGATATCCAAGAAAGAAATAATATTAACTGAGTAAACAAGAAGTGCAAGCAAGTGACTTCCAAAAAAGGTGCGTAAGGACAGAAATAGCTGGCTGCCTGGACAGTCGCCCAAAGTTCCTCTGTAATATTAGAGCATCTCTATCTTCAGCCTAGAGACCTAGCATATATGACAGATCTTTCTGTAAAGCAGAACATTCTGGAGGGCTGTCCCTCCTTGTCTTGACAAGGTTTGGCAGTCACTTTCTTTTATGGCCTGCTTGCCCAATCAGGACAGCATACCGTCAGTAGTTCCAAGCAAGGACATTTTCTTGTGTAGTGGCTTACTTTTGCCGCAAAGAAAGTAAACTTCATATGGATTTCTTCAATGTTCATTATCTTCTCTGAAGTAGATTGGTGCTGCCAGGAGCAGACATGTCTCATTGTCACAAAAAAGAAGAACCTAGGTTATTAAAACATCTTAAATGCCATATTCTGTAGATCTCTGAAGTGTTTGAAGATGACCTGTCTATCTAAAATATATCTTTGTTTGTCCTTGAAAACACCTAATGTGACTGACTACAAGTTCGATTATACTAGGTGATTAACTATTAACCTATATTTTCTTATTATCCTAAACAGTTGGTAATAATAATTTTCAAGAACTAAAAATTTGCGTTACATTGATAAATGAGATATATAAGTACAAAACCTTGGACAAGATTAGAAATGTATGCACAGTATGTTTTAACAAAATTAATTTCAACTTTGTATCAATATACAAAATTTGTATACAATATGCAAAAGTCTAATCCAATGTAAAACATTTAAACCTAGTAGTTGTTTTTAAAAGTTGATTCAATAATCTACCTTTTTATCTTATATCTGTATTCTCTCTTTTTTCTTTTCAGAGAAGATTAAATAATCTACCGTTTTATCCTATCATATCTACATCCTTCTTTTTTTCCTTTTCAGAGTAGATTCAATAATCTCTCATTTTTCTTATCATATTTGTTTCATCTTTTATTTCTTTTCAAAACAAGAACCTTGAATCTAATTACGTTTGTTTAGCTTTTTTCTGACCATTATCCATAACTACGTGTAACCAGCACTCTAAACAAAGACAAACACCCGTAATCCATTTTTTTGGGAATGTGGGTGTAGTTTTCTTGGCTACTTGCTGTTGATTGGGGGCACTGGTAATCTTATAGGGACCCAAGAAAATTTAGGATTATGATAAAGTTATGACTAGAGTATTCTGTGAGGCTGGATCGTCTCAGCCAGCAGCCTTGAAAACTGCTTTGGATACAGAATTCAGAAGAAACTCCAGCAGAGATACTCTGAAACGTTGCATCATCTGGTCATTTGTTCCCACTGGAGATTTTTTTCAGGGGGGGTCTTCCTCGATCAAACCTTGTTTTTCTTTACCCAAAATGAATCCAGAACCTCTCAGTGCCTGTGAAAACAAACAAACAAAAAAAACCTCTTCTCCAAAGTAACATATCTTCTTACTTAAATTTTGAAGTCAAGACATTTTCAAAATATAAAGGTTGCATTAATTCAGCAGCATTTATAATCAAATGTCTTTTGGTACTTATTGCTCCTTCCTTAGTAGTCAAACAATTCAAAAACAACACAATAACATACAGTATCCAGATTCTCTGTGTATCTTCCGTATTTAGATGGCTTTTTAAAACTCTATTTTTATTTTTAGGTTTTGCTTTTTTGATACAGGGTTTTTCTATTTATCTTTGACTGTCCTAGAACTCACTCTGTAAACCAGGCTGGCCTTGAACTCACAGAGATCTGTGTGCCACTGCCTCCCAAGTGCCAGGATTAAAGGCGTGGGCCACCACACCCTGCTATTCTATTTCTTTTTTTAAAGGACTTTCTCTACCCTTTTTCTTTTCTCTCCCAAGCCAGAGTATATTTTTAAACACACTGTAAACCACTTATAGGTTTTTTCCCATCTGAATCTGTCTTTATTGTATATCTTTACCTTTTTCTGACCACATGAGTCTTTAATTTGCGAAGTGATACGGCTAGGATTAAAACTGCAGATTTGGTAGCTGGATGCGCCCTGCTCCTTGACTTCCTGAAAGTCTAGCTTCATGGTGGAGCGACTGTCAGGAGTCACATTTAATTACCATAACTCTGTGGAATTTCTAAGTCCATGCCACTACCAAGAAGCATGACACTGAGCTGCCCATAAACACCGTTTAAATGTTTGGTGGCAGAGCCTCTTAAAAGAGCTGCAGAGTTTTTGCTGCTAAGGCTGAGTCAAGAAGCCTCTCTTAAAGGAGACATGCCTCTGCTCGCCTCTAGCAAACAGAGCTCACCTGAGACAATGCTGCTACCAAGAAGCCAAGATTGATTCTGTTCTTTTGTCTGTTTAGAATCCTTTAAAAAAAAAAAAAAAACTTTCTTAGGTTTTATGTGGAAATTCTTGCCCCACATTGGGTGCCATTTGAAGCATGATTAATAAAAGCTCAAAGACAGATATTGGGGTTCAACCTGGAGACCAGAAAAGCAAAGCAGCCAGCCACTGGCTTTTACTTCTACCTCCGTCCAAAATGGCGATCCTGCCTCCAGAAATCTCAGAATGAAACTGTGACTAAGAGCTGTTTCCTTCCATTTTATAACCCTCTCTAGGGCTGGGATTAAACCACTACTGCCTGATTTCTATGGTAAACAAATGTGGCTACTGGGATTAAAGGTGTGTGTCATTACTGTCTAGTCTGTAAGGCTGGCCAGTGTGGCTGTTTTACTTTTCTGATCCTTAGGCAAGCTTTATTTATTAAATAAAAAGAAATGTCACTACACAAAACAGTCATGCACATATGTATAAAAATAAATATTTCTAAATCATATTTTCATTTATTTTGTGGGGATGCAGTCAAGTGTGCCAACTTAGTGAGTAGAGTTCAGGAAAATAACTGAGAGAGAGCCTGCTCTCTCCTTTTAGAGATTGAACTCAGGCCGTCAGTCTCAGTGGTGAGTGCCTTTTACTCACTGAGCCTTCTTGCCAGCCTTCCAACTTACGTTTTGAGACAGGGCATTGCTCTGAACTTGGAGTTCATCAATTCTATCAAGCTGGCTAGTTATCAGGCTCCAGGACCCACCGCTCTGCTCCCTGCCTTCAGCACTGGGGATATAGACACAGGGTTATCTTTTATGGGGATCCACACTTAGACTCTTAAGCTCTCAGAGCAGGTACTTTAATGACTGAGCTGTCTCTTTCCCCAGTTCCCTCTGTAATTCACTGTGGGTACTGTGTGTTTGAATCCTGTGTTCTATCATACAGCTCGACTCAGTGTTTTGTACAGGGATGGAACTGACTCAGCTGCTGCTGTCTGTGATCTAGACCAGGAGTCTGCACATGCATGGCTATTTCTGTGGTCAGATATTAGCTGGTGTTCTCCCTGCCCTATTCAAGCTCTACATCAAACTATATTTACATCTCCAAGTTTAATAGGATCTTCATCAGTGGGAGATTAAATATATATAACACACATTACACACACACACACACACACACACACACACACACACACACACACATATATATATATATATTTCACTGGGGTTTCTGGATTTGATCAAGAGAGGGAATTAGGACAGGTTCTGGGTCACAAGCAGAGAAGGTGGATAGCACATCATTCACATGTCATGAGTCACGTGTCATGAGCCATGATCCTGGGCAGAGAAGGGGCATGTGAAGTGTTGGTGGCCTTGGTGAGAAATGAAAAAAGGACTAAGGACCAACAGTTGATTATGAAGTCACTTGTTGGGATATTTTATAAAACATAGCTTTGATAGTTTGACGTACTTTCTCAAAAATGATTAGTGATCAGCTAAGAGCATCTCCAAGAGGAAGTTATCCATGATGGTTCCTTCACTTACTCATCCCAATCTTTCTCTGTGCTCAGGTAGTCTCTCTCCCTCCCAGTCTCCCTCCCTCCCAACCTCCCTTTTCTCCTTCCTTCCCTTCTTTCCTTCAATCTGTTTTTCCCCCTTGTAAGAAAAACACTATGTAATTTCCTTTAAAAATTAATCAGTTCTGTGCTACAAAATATGTCTAAAATATTCAAGAAGGGAGAAAAGTTTCTCTTCAAAGTAGCTTGGTTAGAACTCTTTCTGCCAGCATAATCGAGTTAATGAGCACCCCTTTAGAATCTAATGCAAAGTAACTTTCACAGTGGTGGTGAACTTCAAAGATGGTGAATAGATAACTAAAGAGCGTGGTTCCCCTTGGCAACCAAGGTAAACTTCCACCCTGATTGGGCAAAACTCATCAAGGAAAGGATGGGATGGAATACAAACAGCCATGCTTGGTACCAGGGACATTTTGGAGCTAGAAACAGAACAGAGAGAGAGAGAGAGAGAGAGAGAGAGAGAGAGAGAGAGAGAGAGAGAGATTGAAAACGAATCAGGGGTAGAATTTGAACATGCAGAGGTTCTCCTTGTGACCTCTGACGCTTGGTGTAAGCTGAGCTGGAGAGGTGAAAGGCAGGAAGGACCCCAATTCTGCTGGATCCATAGGCAAGCCAAGAACACTTCGCCAGACCCATCCAGTAGCCCCCAGAGCGGTCATCAACAAGAAGAGACCCACTACTGCTCCTCAGCTCCCAAGGCCAGAGCCCAGGGCTGGAACACAGCCAACCCAGACAGGCTGCTAACCTGAGGACATGACTGATAAACCCTCAAACTTGTTATTCTGAGTCCTGAAGGTGCTTCCTATCTGTTCCCGTTTCAATTCCTCCACTTTCTGCATCTGTACTACCTCATCCAGGCCTTTTCATGTCTCACCTGAACATTGCGGCAGCTTGCCCGAAGGCCAGAAGAGTCCTCCCTACACTCCAGACAAACGGTGCCATTCCCAGGCAAACCCCCTTCAAAGGAACCAGAGACAAAGTTGTGAGAAGCAAACTCGCAAGTGTTGAATACAGGCTCTTCATGACCTCCCTCCCATCCCTCCCACTGGCAAGTCTCCTGTCCCTTCTCCCTTGCCCTCCTTCACCTTGCACCCCATCCCCAGACATTCTGAAGAACCCACCATCTTCTGGCATTTGTTGCATGCCTGGCTTTTTGTCTAGGTTAATCATTTTATCTGTAGATTCTCTTTCCTTCTTCAGTTCTTTTCCAGCGACCTTCAGGATTGGAGCACACCATTCTCCTGCTCTCTCTGACCTCTGTCTATAAGAGCCTCAGCTGGTTCCCTTATATCTCATGTGCCCCAAGTTCTCAGGCCCTAGCTCTGCTAGCTCCGGCTACCTTGCCTTCCAGCCCTTTAATCTCTTGTCCTGTCTTAGGTTCCTAAAAGGCAAGGACTGTATTTTGGCTCTTCCAGTACCCAGGCTGCTGATACAGTGCCTGGCATATGATAGGCAGCCGACAAATGTTTGTTGAATAAATAAATGAACAAGATTTCCAAGTAGAAATTAATTATAGACAAGGTTGAAAGTGAGAGGGGAGTACACAGCTCCCCAGACACTGCGTTTGCTTAAGTCTTTCTTCAAATAGAATTTTCTCCTAATTTTAATATTCAGTCAGGGAGTTAATGTCACCAATATTCGTGAAATTGGATGCTTTCAAGAGAGGGGAAGTAGCACACATGTACAAATAGCAAGGAGAAGTGAAACTGGAGAGGAGAGAGAGAGAGAGAGAGAGAGAGAGAGAGCGTGCATGCTTGCTTTTCTGCTGCTGTGACAAGCACTAAAAGCTTGGAAGGACAAGGGTTTATTTGGCTTACACGTCCTGACTATAGCCCATTATTGAGGGACATCAGGGCAGGAACTTGAATGTTTTTTTGAGTTCCTGCCAATCATATGCCAGGCACTGTATCAGCAGCCTGTGTACTGGAAGAGCCAAAATGCAGGCCTTGCCTTTTAGGAACCTAAGACAAAAACAGCCCTCTTTAAGGGCTGGAAGGCAAGGTGGCTGGGGCTAGCAGAGGTAGGACCAGAGATTGGGGCACATTGGGTAAGGCAACCAGCTGAGGCCCTCAAAGAGACAGAGGTCAGAGAGAGACAGGGCAGAGACAAAAATCATGGAGAAAAGTTACTTACTGCCTTGCTCCTTTTGGCTCACACTCAGTCCCCCCTTTTTTAATTAATTTACTTTTATTTTATAAACATTGGTGTTTTGCTTGCAGGTATGTCTGGATGAGGATGCCAGGCCATCTGGAAGTGGAGTTATAAACAGCTGTGAACTGCCATGTGGGTGCTAGGAATTGAACCTGTGTCCTCCGGTAGGACCCAGTGATCTTAACCATTGAGCCATCTCTCCAGCCCCCTTAGCATTCTTTCTTATATAACCCAGGGCCACCTGCCCAGGGGAGGCATCACAATGGGCTGGACCTTCCTATATAAATTAGTAACAGAAACCGTTCCACAGACCTGGACACAGATCAGTCTGATGGAGGCAACCCCACAACTGAGACTCCCTCAGATAACCGGACTGTGGTAGTTGACAGTTTAAGCCAACTGGGGAAGGGTTCCGTTGAGAATGGTGCCAAGGAAGGAGGCCGTGGTGGTCTGGCTAAGCCATAAAGTCCTGCCCTGAGCTTCTGACACTCAGGTTGTCACTCATACACCAAGATTAGTGACCACTGCAAGGAGCATGTTCTGGAGTGCTAGCCCTGGCCACGGGATAGAAGAGCATCATTTGTGCCCCTCAGTTTTTGATCTCCGCCTGCCAGAGGGCTCCTCTGGGTTCCCACTTCAGATCTGGTCTTTCATTCTGGCTCTATGCATCTGAAAAAGCTTTGTTTGCTGACAGTCCTCTAAGCTTTCCACTTACCACGCTGTCTCCACTGATGGGTGTTTGGGGGATAACAGAACTTTGTCTGTTATCTTCTTGGCTCCTAGCCATGGGTGTCCTGAGCCTCACAAAGGTGAAGGAAGCTAGTAGGTTGTGGTAAAGAATGGGCATAAATACCTCAATGAGAAGAACGGAAAGATGCAAGAGCGGGAGATGGGGCCAGGATGCATCCTGAGTATCTGTCTATCCCGACCAAAGCTGCTGGGCAGTTTTTGTAGAAAGCATCCCTGAGAGCAGTGAGTAATGCCTTCTCCTGGGTACCTACTGAAGACTCTAGAAGTGTGTGTGAGCCAACAGGTCTTCAGAGACCTTGAGAGAACATTGACATGGGGTTCAGCAAGGAACCAAATATCAACCAACCCCACTTGGACGTCTCCGACTCAGAGCCCCGGAAAAGCCACTGCAAACTTCAGTGGAAGTTCTGCAGGCATGGAGGCAGAGGATGGCCAGGGCTGCAACAGGCCAGAATGACACAAAAGGAGACACCAGTCTCCATGTGTGACCAGAGGACTCAATATAACAGGTGAAAACAAGAGACAAAGGGATGAGTTGGTCCCAGGGCGGATGGTGCATCTGGGCAGTCTGGGGCTGCCTCCAGAGAAACACAAACTGTAGTCGCCCTCAGGTCCCGGGATCCCAAGGCTACCACCAAATAACTAGTGTAGGAAAACAATGGCTAGCCTCTCAATGCTGGAGACTGAAGCTTGGAGACGTCATGGCTCTGGGCAGTTTGGAAGACAATGAGGGACTTCAGAGACTGTCTGAGAAGAATGGAAGGATAATAGTGAGCCAAGCATAGGAGTCCGGGAGAAAATGAGGAGCCGGGCTGGGGAGGTGGGCAGGAAGGGAGGACAAGCAGCCAGAAACGAGGCTGAAACATCGTGTTCTTTTGCTGATGATAACTGGATGGACGGACAGAAGAATGGATGGACGGATGGATGGATGAGCTGATTGGGGGGCCGTGGCCTGCTACATATCCCAGGCTAGTGTGAACCTTGCCATCATTCTACCCTGACTTTCCAAAAAGTCAGTGAGATTCCTGTCACTTTAATGCATTGGTTCTCAGCTTTCCTGATGCTGCGAATCTTTAATACAGTTCCCCATGGTGTGACGACCCCCAACCATAAAATTACTTCGTTGCTACTTTATAAATGTGACTTTGCTACTGTTATAAACCATAATGGAAATACCCATATTTTCTGATGATCTTAGGAGACCCCTGTGGTCGTTTGACCCCAAAGGGGTCATGACCCACAGGTTAGGAACCATTGCCTTAATGACTACAGATTATTTGAATTGAAGGTGTGTTTCATCTCTGGCCTTGTCCTCCTGAGGAAGGAGACTCAACATGCCACGCAGCCCAACGACCCACAGCTTAGAAGGACATTCTGGACTGTCATCTGAAAACATGACCCTGATCCGGGAGTCCATGAAGGCAGCGGGGTCTCTCCATGTTCTTTGAACTACTGGCAACATCTCTTGGACCTTAACACAAGGGGCACGTTCACCTGTCTGTGATCAGTGCGAGGCTGATGACTCTGTGGCAGGTTCCTTGGCGCTGGGGCTGGCACTGCAGCAACCCAGCGTGACAACACAGGCGCTCTCAAGCTGATCTGGAGTGCTGATTGCCAGCTATTGACAGCTTTGATGAATAAAAAATGGGAAGCCGAATTAATTATTGCTTATGAAATGCAGATTGTTTGGTAGACAAATATCTCTCAAATCTTGGGGCCCACCAGGGAAGATCACAAGAGTTAACCCATGGTAATGAAGGAGGTTGAGGTTGATGAAGGGGTCTCAAGAGTCCAACTCCATACTGTGTGACTGTCTGTCCTACCTTGCTTTCTCTGTCCCTAGCTGTCTTGTGTCTTTCTCTGCCTCTGCAGACCTTTCTGTTCCATTCAGGACTCTGACCTCCCTGATTCCATGATTTCTCTTCCCTTGGTCTTGGTCTCCTTTCCCACTTCTCTTCTGTTTCTTGAGCTTCTGGCCATTGGCCTCTCTGGTGGCCTCGGGGTGTCCTGGCTTCTCTGAGGCCATTTCTTTGATGATCTCTCTCTTTCTCCCCCATCCCCCATCCTTCCTCTCTGGGTTGCTGATAGTTCTAGGATTCTTTCAGCTTCTCCAAAATTATCAGTGTTAGGGGTTTTGTTTAATTACCTTGCCTTGTTGTAGGGGTAGAAGGCCATGTCTGAAGACTTCTCTTTCCTGACCTTTGATCTATTAGACAGGAGGCTTTAAGGGACAGGGGCTGCCTGCTCACTTCTATGTCTTCCGTGCCTGCTTGGCTGGCTGGCCTGTCCCTAGGGTCTCTGCACTGCTATTCTTTTGCCTGTCCAGGTTTTCACACCTCCGTGTCTCTCAAGGTTACTGTTTGCTGTCTGTCCCTGGTTTTCTATACCTCTGCCATCTCTTCCTCCCGCTAGCATCCACTGGCCTTCCTCATGTGCTCTGTCTGTCCCAGCCCACCCTCCCAATCTCCCTCTCTCCCCTCTTTCCGCAGTATGAGCTGGGGCTGGAGATCAGCTATGCTCAGCCCAGAGGCCAGGCCACACCCAGACTCCCCCCTATGCACTATGTCTTCTTGGGCCTTTCTTCAGTTCTCTTCAGAGCTTTACTTGCTTGGAAGTGAACAGTTTTGCCTCCTGAGTAGGAGAAACCTCCTCAGCTGCCCGTTCCTGACCCTTTCCTTCCCCAACAATCGATCAAGGGCTCTAAGTAACAACGCAGGGCAGCAACCGCAACTGACCCACTCCTGGCTGGGTTGAGGGTTGGAGTCTACTTTCTTGCCCTGCTTAGGCTTAAATTGGAGAGAGATGAAGCTGCACCTTGATAGAATCCATCTCTAGGGACCGCCTTTCTTGGCTTTAGCCAAGTAGCCTGTAGGTATCCAAGCTCTGGGAAGGGGTTAGCTCTGGATGATAGTACCTGTGGGATTTTCACATCTATACTCTCAAAATAAGAGACTGAAGTTTGGAGTCACACAGGCAGGGATCGAATGCCAATTTAGCCACTGACCTTCAGCCTCTGTCTTCACACCTATAAGTAGCGAGCAATAGCTTTTGTCTTATAGAGTAATGCGTGGATTGTGATCTTCCATGAGAGGCACGATGCCTTGAACCATCAAAATTCACCAAATGGCAGTAGAGAGCCACAGGAGGCAGGGGACAGACAGACACGCAAGCTCTTCTGCACAGGAAGGAGCGTGGCTGCCTACTAATGGCAGCTTTGAGCCTCTTCATCAAAAACCACCCAGAGAGAGCATTCCAAAGGGCCACAGCTTTGCTTTGCCTTTGGCTCTCAATCTCTGCCTCAGACATGACTCTGCAAAACTCCCAGACAGATGGCATTCTTCTGGAACTTCTCTAGGGGCAGACACGCCCAGCCTTCCCCTTTACTCATCTTTAGCTCCCCTTCCTTCCCAGGCAAGATGTGTTTCCTGGCAGACCACCCCAAGACCTCTTACTTTTCACACAGACTTGTTGGCTTTAGAAAGGGCTTCGTGACCCTGGAGAAGAGCTTCCTGCTGCTGGCCCCCCAGGTGACCCTTCTGCATGTGCCTTCTGGACAGAGCACTCGGGTTTCTCCACCCCCACCCCCTCAACGAACTACAGGATGGGAAAGACGCCAGAGAAGCTGCATCTCAGAGCCAAGTACTCACTCGAAAATATCTCCAAGGCCTTTTCCAATTTCCTGGAAATTGATAAGTGTTTCCAGGATTCAGATTTTGTGACTGGGTGATGCCTGGCCCCTGCCTGTCTCTCCTTTCCTCTTTCTAGGTGTGCCAACCCCGCATCACTGCCCCCAGGAAGCCAACCCGCCTTTGGGAGGCTCTTCTTCCCACCCTGGGGTATGGGGGCACTCTCCTCCCTCCTTACTGTAGTCCTGGGGAATCTTGGCACCTGCAGACGCTGGCGGAGCTGGAGGGAGGTGTGACTTGCTTCTCAGCCTGCCCCACATGACTCACCACCTGCCTTCCAGTTTCTCTCCCCATCCTTACATAATCCTGACTCCAGGATTAAAAATACTCTGCCGAGTACCCATCCATCTGTCACATTCCTTCTCTAAATATATATATATATATGTATATATATATATATATGTAGTTATACATATATGATCTTATTTTTAAGACGCGTTGGAAGGAGTACTTCCATCACTCGCGCTGTGGAGTGCGGGTTTCCGAGTCAGTGCTGGCTTCCTGCAGAACAGCAGTCCTGGGGGAGTGAGACTTCCCGAACCTCGAGGATTGCAGTCTGTTTTGAGTAGGTTTGCCTTAGTCAGGGGACAAATCCTGGGTACCACCCGACTCCATCTCAGAACAGCCAGGGCTGGCCTTGCATGGTGTCTTCTGTAGCCTACTAGCAGAAGCCCGGCTACCTGGACTAATATAAGGCCCGAGTCCATACCCCACCACCACTGTGGACCCCCACCTCTTGTGCTATCACACAACTCATGAGCCCCTCCCACTTGGTCTCCACGTATGGCCCCTGGCCTGAAGGAAGAAAGAGGATTGGGGCTCATTCCTGGTCTCATCACCTTCGTGATTCAGCCAAGTGCCATTAAGATCTGGATGGGACAAACCTCACTTAACTCACTCACTGGCTCGCTGGCTCACTCACTCACACATTTTGCATGTGTACACTGGGCACTGGGCACAGCTGAAATGACTGGCAGAACACCACTCACTGAGAGGGTGCAGTGAGGGAGAGAAACCATGGGTGTTCACTAGAGACTGTAGAGTCACGAGGTCTGGGATTGAACCCAGGCTCTGACAGAGGCCAGGTATGTGGCAGAGCTTGTCCCAACAAGCCTGTAGCGTACCCTTCTGTGCAGTGGACATGACCTTTAGACCCTGGGAGCTGGCATGGTGCCTGGGGAGCGAAGTGTCCTGGAGTGGGCAAAAGGAGGAGTCTGGATCAAGCCTAGGGTGCTGCTGAGAGAAAGGTGGTGGCATAGGTGGTCTCCATGTGGCCCCTGCCTCCTGAGGGACACTTGCCTCTATGTGACTCTGCTGTCAGCCTTGAATCTTCTGTAGGGCATATAGGGCATGAGCTGAGCCTTCTGCCCTAGTCACAGCATCTGGCTTAAACTCCTTCAAGCCCAGAGTCTTGCACCCCATCCATACCCAATATCCAGCTGGGCAAAGACCTGGGTGAACAAGCCACTCCCTCGCATCACCTGCCAACTGGTGGTCCTCTGATTTTACTCTTGTGATTCAATCTCCTCAGGTAAAACAAGGCAAAGGTGAATGTCTACCAAAAGGGAGACACTAGTGGATTCTCAAAAAGGCATCTAGAAGGGATGGCAACTGGTCATAACCTGTCCACCAGGTCTGCTAGAGACCCGAGGTGGTTGTCAGTGCCGAGGCCTTTCCCCGCTTTCTACCCAGATCCTTCTAGATTCTTTGTGACAGGCACCTTCTTTTGCCTCCTGGGATGCCGGTTGCTGCTCCTCTGACTTCTGGGTCCATACCTGCTCTTTTCTCTCAGAGCTGTCTTTTATGGGTGTTCTCCAAGCACTGATTACATGCCAGGCACAGCCCCTGCCCTCCTCCCCCACACAGCACACTCCGTGCTCACTCAAGTGGAATCCTGCATTGGTAACTGTCTACTTGGCAAGCTGTGCTTCCCGCACTTCTTTTGGTTGCTGTTTTTGAGGTACCGTCTCTTGATGTTGCCCGGGCTGTCCTCTAACTCACACTCCACCCACACCTGGCCATTCCTTCCCTTTCTCCTGCAAACCACTGGGCTGTGGGTGTTCCTCCACTACTCCAGAGATGGGTGAGGAATCTCTCCCAACTGTCCCAGGCAGATCAAATCCTTGGCATGAACAAGAAAAGTGAAGACCAGGTGAGATTGCAGATATGAGATTGCATGTTAGATTGCCCCTGTTTTTTTTTTTTTTTTTCTTGGAGGAGGGGTGCTTCAGAACCACCATCCATGCCTGGAGCATCCATACTTGTGTAGTGCCGCTGCAAACAGAGAAGCCAGCGGAAGCCATGACAGCTCCATGGTCTGATGAGGGGGGCAGCTAAGCTATGTGTTCCTTCTTCCCATTTTGGGCTCCTCATAATAGGACCTGACCTGTGTAAATCTGAGTTCTGCACATGAAGACACTTGCTGGGCTGTCACGTGACCCAAGAAGATGCTAGCTGCCCACACAGGATGGTCTGGGCTCCCTGGGAAGATTTGGAAGGAGAAGCAAAGAGGGAGGAAAAGCACTTTTTTGATGCCCCGTCTGCAATCGTTTGCAGACGCTTACATAATCAATAAAATATCAGTGCCTGGGACTAGGAATGGCCTTGTACCCCATGGAAGGGCCAGGTCCAGTCTTGGGGATTGTGCTGTGATTGCTATTCCACTGGATGGGGTAGGATGGCTTTCAGGAGGTTTGGCATAAAAAGTGTGGAAGGCGGCCAATTCGCACTTCCACACCACGGGCACCGCTGCCTTTTGCTTCGCCGCCCTCCTTCCCGTCTCTCCGCCTCTGCCACCAGATCATGGAGTCCTAGAAGGCCTGTTTTGAGTTCGATCTTGCTTATGCTGTTTGTTCTGGGGTGGGACTGTCATAGCTATCATCTAACACGCTCACAAGCCCACTGCTCAAACACGCAGGTGTGTGTACATACCACATCCATTGCACACACAGTTGCACAGGAGGCCACCTGTCCCCGGCTCAACTTCTGAAATTCTCAGTTTCTCTGCACGCCCCCCTCCCTGTTGGAGAGGAGAGGACTTGGCAGCGCCGTCTCTTTGTCTCTGACTTTTCCTCCCCCAGCCTCTGGCTGGCTCCCCGCTTCCCGTTGCTTGTGACATCTGCACCCAGACACAGGAGGTGCACGGGGCAGCCCTACACTTCCTCTCTCCGGCGGATGTAAGACCCAGGTAGGGGTGGATCAGTGAGAAGCAGCAGGGGTGGGTAGTCCGACCCTGAAACGTGACAGACAGCCTTGGTTCAAATGGTGTCCTATGGGTGTCTAACATGCTCCCAGATGCACACACACAAGCCCACAGCTCAAACGCTCAGGTGCGTGTACAAGCCATATTCCATTGCACATACAGCTGAACTGTTGCACGGGAGGCAACCCCTCCCCGGCCGAACCCAGCCATAGCTCAAGAGGTAAGATTAGTTCACACCCGAGCAGCCACCCTGGACTGCATCTGAGCATATACATGTGCATTCTCTCCTGATTCCATACATAAGCAAGGCCCCCATCATGAATTCTGAGTTTAAGCTATCATGCTAGGCTGGGGCCATAGCTCAGTGGCAGAGTGCTTTCCTGGCATGTTCAAGGACCTGGGTTCCATTCCAAGGACCACAAAGGAGACAAAAGATGGGACACCAGCATATCTGTGTTTGGCTGTGAGATGTCCCCAAGAGATTCATGTGCTTGAGTGTTGTTTCCCAGAAGGTGGAGTTGTTTTGGAGGGTTGTAAAAGCCTCTAAATATGGGGTTTAGCTGGTAGATGTTGGGCCATAAAAGTAGACCTTAGAATCAAAAATTGGGGCTGATGGTCAGAGGTTGGGGTTGATGGTCAGAGGTTGAGGTTCAGGATTAGAGGTTGGGGTTCAGGATCAGCAACTAGGTCTTCAGGGTTAGAGACTAGGCCTTCGGGGTCAAAGACTAGACCTCTGGGTCGAAGGCTGGCCTCATGCATCTGGCTCTTTCCTTACTGCCTATTGACTGATGTGCCACCTCAGGTTCCCACAGCCACCACCAGAACTCAGTCTCACCTCCATGACTTTGAGCCATGTTTCCTCTGACCCAGGAGCCCAAATGACCCTCTCTACTTTTCAGTTACTTCACTAAGAACTCTGTCCATGATGAGAAAAACAGCAGCACACACTCCGCAGCCTCTTTACTTTCAGATTCTGAGGTTGACCGTGAGCAAGACACCTAGGCACAGCTGACATGCCAGTGGCAACTAGGGTACCACAGACGAGGCTTGATGACAAGCACCAGGTGTGTAGGGTTATCTAATTCTCCCATCATCTCCTTGTAAGGAAAAAAATGCACTCCTCAAGGCCATGGGGCTACTAAGGCCAGTGTTGACTTGGAGGTTGGTTCTAGCCCACAACATCATACAATGATCATATGACCATCATACAATTATCACGCCCACTCAAGACAGCTCTGTTTTCCCAGGACAGAGGCTGGGACTGGAGGCAGAAGGAAGCCTTGGGTGGGGGGAGACAGACATAGCAGCCAGTTTGGCACTGACCACCTCATGTTCAAGACAAGAAGCTACAGGCAGTTACAGAGAGCTAGGAATGGAAGCGGAGGCCTCTGTTCTCAGCTGGGTGGCCAATGGCAGAGGAGAAGGCAGACTTTGGT
This sequence comes from Myodes glareolus, assembly GCF_982192425.1. Lineage (NCBI taxonomy): Eukaryota > Metazoa > Chordata > Mammalia > Rodentia > Cricetidae > Myodes > Myodes glareolus. Next base: position 69,230,115 of record NC_142028.1, on the reverse strand, counting down.
CACCTGGGGAGAGAATCATAGGGCTCTGGCCCAGATGGTGTTTGATAAGAGGGGACAGAGAACTTGGTTCAGGGCTTGTGAAAGCTCCTGGGGCAACAGTGGGCTGTGGTAGAGTCAGGCTGGTATGAAAAGGTGCATGAATTGCCCACAGGAGCCCACGGCAGGGCACAATCCGGTCTCTTCTTTGTGATGAGAGGTGGGACACAAAGGGGCTGAGCCTAAGTGGACAGCATCAAAGTTAAGGTCACCTCGGGTGAAAGCCAGAGGAAGAACACAATGGATTGGACACCTGTGGGAGTTTAACTCCCTCACTGCCACACCACAGGACCCCTGCCACCCTGAGCCAGAGACCCTGCAGGGAGCCTCACTTACATCCACAGAGCAGTGACAGGCTAAGTTTCTGAATGATTCCACGGCCTGTGGGGGATGGGGCAAGGGCTCCTAGACCTCCACTGAGGCAAGGCTTGCTGAAAAATCTCCAGGGAGTCTCAGTTGTGAGGGGTGGGATAGATACAGACAGATATAGGGTAGCCAAAACTGGGGTAGAGCCTGCCCATGACTGATGTGCCCTGATCCCACGACTCACAGCAGGGGCAGAAACAGAAGGGTGGCGCTGTGTGGAGTGAATGGCACACATCTGTCTTTCATTCCCCTTCCACAGTGCACACTGAACTGCTCTGAACACCTGACAACCGGCTCCAGTCTGAGAGAGACACAGGTTTCCTGGGTGTTCAGTTATGCCCAGCTGCCGGGCAGGCAGAACCAGGCAGTGCTCCGGCCCTGAGTAACTAGGGTTGGGGAGGAAACGTCACAAATAGGACCATAGCCAGCTGCAGAGGGGTCATCCTTGACTGGTCAAGCAAGGTCACATTCCTTCTCTTAGGAACAGCATCCAACACCTCTGTATAGTTGGCACGTGAAGCCCTACTAAGCACCAAGCACTGTGGGAGACTCTTTGACCCTTAACCTCTGTTAACGTGGAACATGTAAATGAGTCCACAATCATTTCTCACAGCATAAGGTCCTAAGTTCCACCATAAAAACGGCTGTTTCTGTATATAGCTGTACACCAAAAGGTCAGGATGGAAACAACAGGAGGGTGGGGCTGTGCACGCCATGTTCCTGTTGCACTCCCAAAACTCAGGGTGATGCATTGTGCGCTGTCCAGGTCAAACACGTCATCAAATTAACAAGGGGTGGATATCAAGCAGAGGCCTGAAGCATGAAGGGGCCAGGAGGAGGAGAGCGGGGACAATGCTCTAAGCAGTAGGAACAGCATGTGCGGAGTCAAAGGAGCGTGTTCTGGTGCAATGAACTTTGCAGGAGTATCATGCTGCAGCTGCAGAGGAGTGGAAAGAGGCATACATGGACTGCCCTGGGGGAAGGGAGCAGGGGAAGGTGGCTCCCCAGTACTGTCACTCCTGTGACCCACCTGTTAGGGAGAAGAGTGAGTGATGTGAAGAACACCCTCCAGCTGTCCCAGCATCATGAGAATGGGAATTGGGACAGAGGGCAGGGAGACCCTGGGGTGGGTGGGGGACCCAAGCCAGTGCCTGGAAAGGGGATAACAGAGGTCAGGCAGGAAGAATGGTGGGCTGGGAAAAAAAGGGTGAAGCAATGGCCGTCAGGGGCAGAGCAGAAGCGGGGAGGACAGAGAGGGGCAGCTGTGGAGCTGCTGGCTTCTGCACCAGCCTCCTGGATGAGGTGGTGTCACTCCTTGACACAGAACAATGAAGCCAGCGTAAAAGGTGTGAAGTAGACATGGGGTTGTATTCATTGAGTTTGACCTAAGTTTGCAAAAGGCTGGCTCACAATTTGTGATCCCCCTGTCTCAACTCCCAAGAACTGGCACCACCACACCTGGCACTGTTGACTGGGGGAGACAAGTTGTTTAGAGTGGGCGTCAGGCAGAGACATGGCTTCTTGAGCCCCTCCACCACCCACCCCACCCCACTCCCACGCTGGTCTTTTCTGTCTTTGCTACGGGGATCTTTCTGAGGGAAGGAGCTCTCTATCACAACATCACCGGGACTCCCTCACGCCCAGTGACTCCCCCAAGCTCCTACAATCTCAAATGTACCTCCTTACCTCAGGACTCACGCGGGTGCTGTTCCCTCTGTTTGCATGCTTTTCCCCCTACACATGCCCTGGCCACCTCTTCATGTGTTTTTGATCTCTACCTTAAAGCAGAGTCACCTCGTCAAGGAGTCCTTATCCACCCTATGACCGGGGGAGCTCCTCTGGGAGGATTTTCACCTCCTTCTTCCGGTCCCTGTCATTCAGCTTATATCCAGAGCCGTATTGGCATCGCTGACCTGTCTCAAAGACCCTCTGCTGAAGACAGCTGTGAGCATGTGTCCTGAAGCCCAGCAAGCTACCTTGCACATAGTAGGTCCTCAGCCAGCGTTTGTCAAAGAGTGAATGCTGTCGGGCCATGTATAAGCTGTCTGCTATCACTACGCTTGTGTAGCAACAGCTGGTTTCCGACATTAGTCACCTGGTCCCGAAGAAGTGGAGACACGGCCCTTGAGATGCGATGATCTTCAGCAACATCTCCAGTCACTCCACAAGCAGAAGCTCTTCTCAGACTCCTTCCCTGCCGTCAGCGGCCCTCTGAGTTGTCTGGGTTGGAAACAGCTTTACAGTGTTCCTACCCCTGAGCTACTCTGTCGGCCACGCCCAGCCTGGGAGACGCATGGGGCAGAATCGGTGATCCCAGGAAATATGATGTGCACCAGGGATCTGTGGACACTTCAGTGGAATGCTCAGGTATCCTACCAGGAGGTCTGGGGTCTGGGCCTAGTCACTAGGTCACAGCTGGGGAGCAGGTAGAGGCTGCATTTGAGGGACAAACATGTCAGTGGCTAGAGCCAGGGTTCAAATGAAAATGCAAAGGCACAGGTCGAGAGCACATGGATTTACTTATTTTTCTATTTCTGATTTTGAGAATGTATGTTTTGTGAACACTGGCAAAGGCCACCAAGGATAGCTATAATTCAGAGCAGGACAGTAGCCCCGTGGAGGAGGGGGAGTGTCTGGCACCAGGCACCATAGGCCTTGTTGATAAGCTGTGCCACACAGTCTGCCAGGCTTGTTCTGAACCATCCTGGCCTCAGTTCATCCTCCCATTCCCCAGATGGCCAGAGAGGCTAAGCCAGTTTCTCAAAAACACACAGCTGGTCAATGGCAGGAGAGACGGCTGTGATCCAGAGAGAAGGCTGGGCAGGATTTCCCGCATCTAACTGTCTTTGCATCCTTGGCTGTCACTGGTGCCTCTTCCAGCCCTTTGTAGCCCTCATCTCCCCACTGCTATGTGAACTACATTGGGTCATCACATGCAGCACCGATCCCCTCCCTCAAGCCCATGACTGTGATCCAGTGCCATTTGGTCCAGGGATTTCCCCTTCTCCAGCTTCCCACCCCAAACAGAAGGTCTTCCACTCCCAGCAGCATCCCCCATGCACCCTGTCTTTTCCTTACCCTCTGGGGTATCAGCTCCATACACATGGGAACCCCAGACCAGTCCTTTCAGGATCACCTGGCCTAAGGCCTCTTCATTTGGAGAGGGAAGACAGCAGAGTGGATAGGCACATGGATACCAAGGACAGACTGCCAGGGGACAAGGTCAAGGCTTGCTTTTTTTCACTGTGCAACCTTGGGGATGTTCTTCCCCTGTCTGGCCCTCACCTGTCAGGTGGGACACTCTGCAGATGCTCCTTTTCGGTGGGGCATGGAGGGGATGCTGCTGCACCAAAGCAGAAATGAGAAGATACCAGGACGGAACCATCAGTAGGGGAGGAGGGCCCTGGAATGTGCTTCTGGTGAGAAACACTTGGTTAATAACCCCCTTTTCTGGTTTGGAGCTCCCAACTGCCACTCTGATATAATAGCATTTAAGTCCTTCGACAGCCTAGCACATCTTTTCCCTGCGACCCCTCTGCGTGTGTATGGTTCCAGATGTATCTTTCTCAGTCTGGGCATTCTTTTGAGTCATAGGATGGTGGCTGTGTTCTCTTGGAGGAGTGTTTTCTTGATCTTTCTGAGAATGGCTTAAACCCATAGCAGGGGGGGTTGCACACTTAGGGCAGGGGCAGGGACCCTCCCTCAGCCCTGGCAAGTTCTAGCAGGTGCCTGTGAATGCTTTACAGGACTGTGTGTTTGACCTCTGTGTCCCTTCATCCCTAGCCAACCTCATTCAGAGGCTCACACTATGCTGGAAGCTGAGCCAGTCTGTGTGTGTGTATGCGTGTGTGTGTGTATACGTGCGGGAGCCATAGTCAATCTTGAGCGTCATTTCTCACAACATTTTGTTTTATTGTTATTGTTTCAAACTTTATTATTATTGTGTGACATGTGTGTGTTAGGGGGGCATTCCACAGTGCATGTGTGAAGGTGAAGGTTAGGGGACAATTTTGGGGAGTTGGTTCCCTCTTTCTACTTTTATGTGGGCTCCAGGAATTTGAACTCAGGTTGTAAGATTTGCATGCAAACACTTTTACATGCTGAGCCATGTTGCTGGCCCTGTCATTTTTTTTTTTTTTTTTTGTCTTTTTGCAATGGAGCTTTTACTGGCTTGGGGCTGGCTGGCTAAAGAGCCACAGGGATCTGTCTGGCTCTGCTTCCCCATCACTGGGAATACGAAGCATGCCCCATCACACTCAGCTTATTTCTGTGGCTTCTGGGGACTCGAACTCAGATCCTCATGTCTGTGAGTCAAGCACTTTACCAGCTGACCTATCTCTTCAGCCAAGTCTCCTGCAGACACCATCTTAAATCCAGGGTCTCTCTTTCTCAGTCTGGGCTCCTCTGGCCCCGCTGAAGCTCAGGTCTGGCTGCCGGCCATCTTCCCTAGGAACTGCATCATTTCCGATGACTGCAGAGACTTTCTGAGCCATTTCCTTCTGGAACATTTCCAGTGTGGTACCATGACCCCAAGAGGAGAGCAATGCTTACCAACCCCTGAAAGCCTTGCTTTACAGCTTGTTCTCCTAGCTCACACCCTTTCTGGACTCTAGATGGAAGACAATGGGGTGAAGCTTCCCACAGAAGGCTGTTCACTGTCCTACATCATTACAAAGACACAACTGAGGTTCCTGGGCAGGGGTGGCAAGACCAGAGCAGCAACAAAGAAGGCGAGTCCTGACCATCGTGCACACACGGCTGACACTTGGTGGTGAGGGCAGAAGTGACTTCCTCATGGGTCTGCCTCTGTACCATGGTTCCAGAGGCTCAGCCTCCAGCAGGGCTCCCTAGCCACTTGCCACCCTTTCAACGACTAGCTTCTGCGGAAACATCTATGCTCCAAAATTGTTGCTTCAAACCCAAGGCCCTACAGAGGATCAGCTCCACCACTTCCGAGTTGTGTGTCCTCCGGCAAGCTACCCAGCCATTCTGTCCCTCTGCTCTTTCCTCTAGAAGTGGAATGCTCACAGGAGGCTGGATACAAAGATTCACGAAATGATTTGCACACTCCCCAGCAGCTGTGTGAAGCATGCAATAAATATTAGCTAGTTATTATTTTCATCAAAAATAAGAAAATATAAAAACAATACTCTCATTAACTTAAGAGGCGCAGGGGGAGAGAAGAGACTTACCAAAGCCACAAAGTGGAGGAGGTCCCTGGACTCCAGATCAGGGATTTCTTTTTCTATTCTCCTGCAGCCGGTTGGCTGTGCGTGTGTGTGTGTGTGTGTGTGTGTGTGTGTGTACATGTGCGTTCTTTATTGCATAAAGCCACTGTATTATGTGTGCTGTCAGATATCCTATTAAAAAGCAAAGTGAAAAAAACAGTGAGCAGTCTTCCTCTGCCTGCTCCTGCACTGATTACAAAATTAAATTAAGCTCTGGGGCTCGCTGCCGCTGTTTGATGGGGAATACAATGAATTGCTCTTTGCCTCCCTGTGAGAAGTCCCTGAGACTGGAGCTGGGGGAGCTCAGCCCCAGACAGTATTTCTTCCTCCCAATGCCCGGGGGGCAGAGCCTTCCTCTCTAGAAATGTTAAGCCCCTGCACCCGGCTGCCTTTTTTATTAGGTTAATAAAACACCAGACCCATCAAGTCTCCAACTCGTAAAGGTCAGTGAGTCACGTCTGAGTGCAAAGGGGAGGTGGAGGGGTAGCTGTTCCCTGGAAGTGGGGGTGAGAGAAGCCCCCCGCAGGCTGGCATAGACTCTGGGGCTTGGACTTGAGTGCTCCAGGGGCAGTGAGGGCAACATGAAAGGAGGCTGCGTGGATGCCTGACTGTACGGTCTCAGTGAGCAGGGTCACCAGGGTCAGAGGGTGTCAGGAAAATGACTAGGGGTCTAGAGGACAGAAGACTTATACACTGACACCGGCAGCTGGAGGGAGAGACAGTATTGTCTAGCGCCATGCCTGCATGTGCCTTAGAGCGACCAAGTTCTGGTCTCAAATATGCGTCTGAGGCCGCCTTTACCATCAATCTATTCCTGTTAGTGTCAAAATTCCTCCTGAGAATGTGGACCGGGCCACCCTGAAACAGTGGTAATCCCCATTCTCTCCTAAGGATCTCAAGGGACTGGGCTCAGCTGAGAGGTTCTTCTCTTCCATGTGGTGACCACCAGGTGGACATGCCTCTTGCCTGCAACTGGAAGCACAGCTGGAGTTGGGAAAGCCTTCCCAGCCAGCACTGAGCATCCAAAGGAGCTGCAGTTCCATTGGTGAATGTGGATCTTTGAGGGCTTGGGAGAAGAGATACACAGTATCACTTCTGCACCATCCTATTGGTCCAAAAAGATAGATGGTCAGATTAGAGGAGAACGAAAATAGATTCCACCTAGCCTGGGGAGAGTGGTTAGGACCTGGCAGCCGTCTTTAACAATGCCATATCTTCTCTTTGGTTTCTCTTTGCCTCTAGAATAGATTCCAACCCCTTTACCCTAGTGGCCTCCAGTGACAGGATCCCTGTCTACCACTCTGCACCTACCTCACGCCACACTGTATTTTTGCTATACTTCAGTCCACAGCCCCTGCAAACCCTCCTTCATGCCCAACTCTTCCCAGGCCCTTTGCACTTACTGGCATTGATGCGCCTTGCTGTCAGTCTTAAAGAGACAGACAAAAAAAAAATCACAGCACAGGACTTCCCTCTTGCAGCCAACAAACATTTACTGTGTACCTAGTACATGCTGAGCATATTAGAATACAGCTCTTCTTGTTCTCTACTTTCGCACCCCTTTGCTTTCCTGCTTTCTTTTCCTTTTCCCTATGGGCATGAAGACCCGCACTACCCAGAGTGCATGCACCAACCCGGAGGAAGTGCTTGTTACAGATGTGCTAAAAGAATGAAACCCATTGCTTAGTCTCATGACCTTGACCTCTCTGCCTCAGTTTCCCCATTTGGTGATGTGCTTAATTGAGAGTATCCTCCCTCATAAGTACGTCACAAGGATACAGCTCCTACAAGCGAAGCCCATTGCCTGGCTCGGCATACAGCCTGACACCAGCAACACACAACCCGGCAGTAACCATCATCTCATTAATGAGATCTGGCCTCTGCTGTGACAGGACCCAGCTTGAGTTCTGATAGAGTCAAGGACCTTGCTGGCTGCTTCTCGGTCTCACCTCGAGGGTCTATCACTGTGCCTGGCGCTCAGGGAAACGGATTTGCTGATTGACCCGGCAGCCTGTGTGGGTCCAGCCACACAGAAATTCTGCCTACTGCCTTATATCATTCACGTTCTAGAAGCCTTGCCCAGCACGCAGTGCCCTTTTGTACCATGGAGCTGTTTGCCAAGTTTGCCCAGTTGCTGAGTCATTCACCTCTGAGAGGCAGGGGCCCAGAAGAGGCTGTGTTTTGTCTTGCCCTTGTTTATCAGTCTTTTTATAAAATAAAGGACAGAGACCCCCCTCGTGAAGGGGGTCTCACTGGGCGCCGAGTGCTGTTACTGCCAGTGAGCATCCTGGCTGAGGCTCAGAGAGGTTCGGTAACTTGCCAGAGGTCCAGCCGTTCAGATCAGGTTGATTTTGTGTCTAGGCCCTTGTCCCTGGTCCTCCGCAGAATGGCCACACTCCTTCATGGCTGCAGTTGTTCCTGGCCTGAAGACACAGGAATGAGAAGCTGGGTGAGCTTGTGATCTGGCCAATAGGCACACACACACACCTTCATGCTCAGAAGATACCCATGCATGGCTATCCAGCCTGCTGCCACCATGCTGAAACCCTTGCTAGTTGCTGAACCGGGCGGGGCCTGTGTTTCCATCCTCCCTTGGTAGCCTGGCCTCTGCAGACAAGGCCCAAGTGGGTACTTCTTCCCCACATTCCTAACCTCATCCCCAGACATATCTGAAATATTTGTTGGTCCTGGGAGGGGACAGGGTCATTGGTGTCCCAGGAAGATGGAGATGTCAAGGTCCTCTGCCCTAGCACTGGGAACATATACTCCCCTGCTTGGCTGGTTTGCCAGCCTCCATGCCCAGATCGCTGTTTCTAGGTTTGTAAATGTCACACACAGCAGAGGGCAAACACGCTCGGGCTGCTGTGCCCTCTTTTTCGTTTACTTTCCTCTCCAGTCAGAGCAGGCCAGGAGACTGTAGGCAAACTCCAACCACAAGGGCTACACTAGGGAGGGGAGCCTGGGTGGCCAGGAGGAGGGGTGAAAACAGGTTCTGCCCTGCAGGTGCAGGAGGGAAGCCTGCCTGGGCCAGCTTTGTGTTCCCAAAGTTGGATATACGCTTGAATCCAAGGGGCCCTTCATCAAGTTATACGAAGCCCCTGCACAGGGGTCCCCTTCTACCGGGGCCAGGTGTGTAGTCTTTCCGTAGCCCAGGTTAACTCAGCTGAGTCTTGTTACCTTCTTCAGGGTCTTCGTGCTACAGTGGAGGATTGAGTGTCAAGACTGGGGAGTGTTTTCTCCTGAATGTTCTTGAAACCACAGTTGTGATTGGGAATATGACTCAGAGGAGTGTTTGAGTGACTGATGCCTGACCTTCCGGGCATGCTGGCGGGGCGGATGGGGTTACTATCAGGGATGTGCTCTCAGGAAGGAATGTGCTAGAAGACTCCTCTGGAGTTGGGGGCTCTAAGGAGGAAGCGAGAAGGGAGCAGAATGGCTGTGAACACACCGTGGCAGTTTGCGTGGAACTGGCCTGCATAAGCTCAGCGGGACTGGCACTATAAGCAAGTGGGGCTTTGGCGAAGTAGTCGCAGCCTTGTTGAAGGAAATGTGCCACTGTGGGGTCGGCTTTGAGGTCTCCTTTGATCAGGCCCAGTTGACACTCAGCGCACTTCCTGTTACATTCGGAAAAAGATCCAGAATTCTCAGCTCCTTCTCCAGCACAATGTCTGCCTACACGCCACCACGTCTAGCCACGGTGATAGTGGACTAAACCTCTGAAACTGTAAGCCCCTCCAATTAAATGTTTTCCTTTATAAGAGTTACCGTGGTCGTCATGGTGTCTCTTCACAGCAATAGAAATCCTAACTAAAACACACACCTACTAGATCTAGGGAGGAAGGAAGAGGGAAGAGGGTAGGTGAGTTTTGCCTTTCCCCTCCAATCAGAGCAGGCCAGGAGACCAGAGGCAAATCCCACCACAAGAGCTACACTAAGGAGCCATGCCTGGATGACCAGGAAGGCCCACAGACCCTCATGGTCAGTGTGGAGAGGCAGTTTGTCCTCCTGTCCTCACATATGTCATTCCTGCTGGCTCTGTGCAAACTCGCTATTGGCTGTGTCTCCTGAGCTTTCTTCCTGAATCTTCTACCTACGAATTTCCTCTCTTGCTGGGGCCCTGCCTCCACTCTGGCAGGGTTTAAACTTGACCTGTCTGTTTGGCTACTCCATGGCCCATCCTGAGCCCTCGTGACTCCTTTCACCGACACCTTTGGTGTTACCCAAGTTGCAGGTGTCACATAGTCCGTGACACATTGTGGGATCTCGTGTTGTTGCAGAACCTGGTGCTTGGAGGTGAGCATTACCCTTATCTCCAGGTGCAGGTCTGGGTATGCCTGGCAGCTTCTGCTTTCCCTGCATGGTTTGGGTGTGGTGATGCACGTATGTAATCTCCACACTTGGGACACCGAGGCAGGAAGATCGATCGCCAGGAGTTTAGAGGCAGCCTGGATCACAAAGTGAGGTCTACACACACACACACACACACACACACGCACACACCAGTTTAGGTGTACTATATTAATCTTCATGGGCCAGAGACAGGCTCCAGAACTGGGCTGTCTGTCTGTCCCTGCACTGTCTCTCAGTGTCTGCTATGGAATTCTGCTTCTGCCTCTGTATGTTGCTTCCAGATACGTCTGTCTCTGCACGTCCCTGTCTATTCTATTTGTGCTTGCAGTTCTGAAGTGGGTCTATGCCCACCCCACCCCCAGGCTTTTGATGCTTTTCTGTCTCTATCCCTCTGCCACTTAGTATCCAGCATTCAGTGACGCCAGCGTCTGAGCTCTGGAGCGTGTTCTCCAAGCCAAATTACTCCTAGACAGTCAGGGCCTAACTCAGGAAGGACCTTGGGCCATACTGCCCCCACCCTCAGCCCCCCCTAGTCTTTCATGTCACATCGAGGAAGTTTCCTGAACTCTGTGTGACACTGCTGTCAGGGCCTGACTTACCAGGGGAGCATGAATAATTAAAAGCTGCAGCCAGGCTTGTTCCGACTTAAGCGGTATTAGTGTTGCTAACTGTCCCGACCCGTTTAATATTCATGCCATTCTCAGCTTCTTTAAAGGGGGGGGGGCTTGCTACCTGATTTAAATTGTGCCTGTCAGTTTCGATTAAAGATCAGGTTGACCACAGTTGCAGGGAAATTAAATGAACATTCTCTTAAGCAATATCATAGAATTTAATGTAGCAATTAATATCTATTGCAATGTGGTGCCGTCACAGCTGCTTGGCATGGAATGGAGGGCTCGTGGGGGTGGGGGTGGCTGGCAGGGTCCCTAAGTCTCCGTTCTCCAGAAGTGAGGTCCTGGAGGGGCCAAGTCGTTAGCTGGCTTCAAGTCTGAGGAGGACAGAGGATACAAATCACAGCCGTTGTCATGTAGGATCTAGTAGCCTTGCTTGTGAAGTCCTCTGTGACACTCATGTTGGGGAAACTGAGGCATGGGGCATTCAAAGGTGGTAATGATTTGTTGTCAGAATGTGACAGTGTGTGGCAGGAGCCCCAACCCCTGAGGACCAGTCAAAGCGGGAGATGGGAGGAGGCTGGGCTGAGCTCTCACGCCCTGGGGTTGCCTTTGAAAACCAGCTGAGGCTGAGGTCATGTGACACTCAGGATACCAAAGGGAAGCTTCCAGGCCATAGGTTGGACATGGACCCTGGCAGTTGGCTGGATGGACCTGCCACAGCTGTGCTGGGGGAGTTATTGTTGAATCAGCTCCTGGAGGTCTGAAGCCAGGCTGCACAGGGTGGGTCTGTGGCCGAGCTCGTTCTCAGGTCCTTATCCGAAGGATGGGAGCCATCACCTCCTGAGAGCCAGGAAGAGAAACCAGTGAACTGTGGGCTGAGGGGCTATGCCACCCAGTGGTTAGGGACATAGCTTTAGGAGTTAGGCATGCTGGATTTGAACACGGGCTCCTCCATGTCGAGGGTGCCTGTCTTCTGGCAAGGTAACCACACTGAATCAGTTTCCCCCATCCTCCAAATGCAGATAAGAAACAGTCCTTTGTCTTATCATCTGCCCAGGCGGTAACTATGCTAATGCAGGCTAATGAGTGTTCAAAGCAAAAACTGGTGCCTGGACCCTGTGAGGCCTAGCTGTGATCCTTGTGACAGTCAGGGATGCCGTCAGGGTTGTGGCTGAATGTGAAATTGCTTGTACGACATTGTGTAGGAAGAAGGTGCTGGCTTCCCTTGTTCATTTCATCTGAGTCCTATAAAAACACATGCATAATATATAAGGTATGTATGTTATGAAGATAATAAAATGAAGACCAATATTCTCATCTGTTTTAAGACGAGAACATTCACTTGGCACGGAAGCCCTAGTGGGGGTCCCCCTCATTCTGATTCTTACTCCAGCCCTCGGGATTCCAAGCCAAAATTGGATTTGACACTGACTCGCTTTCTTTAAAAACACAAAGTCTGCGAATTTTGTGTCTGTGTACATAAAACGGGTATTTATTTTGCAATGTTCCCCTTTTTGGTCTGGAGGTTTGCTTCCTCTGTGTACCTGCAGGGGACTCACATCCGGGGCTCTTCAGCTTGGCAGTGTGGTGGAAATCCCTGCTGTAAATCCAGGGAAGGGTCTAGGTCATACTGCAGGGAACATTCCCACTGTGCCTCTGGCAGCTCAGTGTGCACAGGACAGTCACAAGGTGCAACAGACACAAGGGACAGACACCATGGCCTCGCTCCATGTAACTTCATTCGCTCTCCAGATGTGTCCTAAAAACACAGTAACATCAGACCAGACCAGGTCAGACCTAGGGCAGTGGAGGTCAAGGAGCAGGCAGGAACCTAGGATAGCTCAGGTCTCTCAGGAGTCAAGTGGAACCAACCCAACTCTTTGTGTTCCTGCCCTGAACCACTCCACTCTCACATTCACACAATACACTGAAGCCCTGAGATACACAGGGTCGGTCCCCCAGGGTAGATAGATGAATCCAGAGGTTGCTACTGAGTTAGCAGCCAGTACCTGACCCACCACCTCAGCACCAGTCGTGGAGAAACTAAACTTTAGAGAGACTGACAAGGTCAACACGGGCTTACCCACACAGTAAGTCGTTGAACTGTGCACTGAACTGTTGTCAGAACTCTGGACAGAGGCAGAAAGAGCCAGCAGGCACAGCAGGGGCTTGCACGTGCCCCTCCCCCACCAGTCCCACACTAGAGGCCACTAAAGCTCCTGAAGAAACTCTCTGATGCTCCCTAGCAAATCTCTGAGGAAGATGCCAGGCCCCAAAGGACCTCTGGGTGGGAATTCGTCATCTCGCCATTTGCATTTTGCACAAAGCCATCTGCAGGAGACAATTCATGGCCAGCTAACCCCGCACCACTCTGCCTGGCGGGTCTATTTCTCACTCTAAGTGATACATTGGCTCCTGGAATGGAGGTCGGGCACCGAACTGTGATCCTGTAGGGAGAACTGGAGTTGCTAGATGGCTTGCTGAGTCTGCAGGTCCTGGACCTCCCTTAGGTCTGTGATTCCAGGTCCCTGATATAAGGCTGAGAAGAGGCGGCCATAACGGGCTTATCAGGCAATTCTAACTTAGATTGCTTCAGACCGTGCTGGGTGAGGGTCTGCCATGCTTGGACATCTGTCTCCCATGCTCGGACATCTGTCTCTCTCAGCATCACAGAGTCTACATTTGTTTGCTTTTTCTGAGACAGGGTCTAACTGTTTAATCCCTGGCCTGAAACTCACTATGTAGATCAGGGTAGCCTCCAATTTGGTCTCCTCAGCATTCTCAGAGCTTCAGAGGCTAGTGTCTGGTACTGGTGACTCAGAGGCCCAGGCTCCTCCCGTCCAGGGATTTCATCTTTCCTAATTCGTATCTTCTAAGTCATTTTCCTAACTCACTTCTAAGTCTTCTAAGTCACTGAGATAGGAGAGGAAAGCCCAGGGATACTCACCCCACAGTGACTTTAATAGCTGGGCTAAAAAGGATGGTTTTCCATTCTTCTCACTATCCATTGGCCTAAACTCAGCCACAAGATCCCAATCTGACTGCAAGGAAAGCTGGGAAATGTAGTCTTCTATTCAGGAAAACTAAATTGACGTAAGAGCAGAAGAGCAAATAGCTTGCTTTCTGTCATGGAGATAGATTCATTCTGGTACCCCGCACTTCCTGTACCTTTGGGGCTAAGGACAAATTAACCGGGCTGTGTCTGCCTCTGGGAGGCTATGCTGGTCCCTGTTGGGTCTCTCAGTTCATTTAGAAAAAAGTTCTACTATTTTTGGGGTGTGTGTGTGTGTGTGTGTGTGTGTGTGTGTGTGTGTGTGGTCATTACACACACATGGATATTGTGTCCCCATCTTGTCCAGTCAGAGCTAGACTGGCTTATGGGGTTGCTTTAGATCCCATTTCATCAGTTGAAGAGAGTGTTTTGGCTTTGGTGAATAAACTCTGTGATCAAGCAGTGATGTCTGCCGCAGCAGGGGAGGGGCTGGTGTTGGAATGAGCACCCTAGAGCTGTACCTCTCATCATGCCTGTGAAGAGGACATGTGTGGCCTTCCACAGCTTGTCCTCGAACCTGATCCTCCACAGTCTGTCCCATTTCTACAAGTTCAAGAGTGAAGAACAGGCAATGATAAGGGAGCCATGAATGTGGGCTGTCGTCTTGATCTTCCCATCCTGTTGGCTCCTGTGACCAGGCTGCTCTGCCTGTGCCCCATCGTGGTGAGGCTTCCTAGAATTAAACTCAGTATTTATTATGTGAGTTGACCAATGCAAATTAGAACCATTCCTACACCGCCTCCTTTTCATGCACCCAGTCTCTATTAACACAACCGCAGAGTGTATTAGCCCCTCAGCGACACAGACATGAGTGATACACATTGATCAGCTCTCCAAAGCCCGTGAGTCTGTCTCCTACACATTACAATCAAGTCTGTGTCTCAGCTTCCCTGCCTTTGTTCAGATTCTCCTTACTGAAGATTGAGACCTTGCATTAACTCCTGTTTTATTTCATCTTGTGTGGTTCACCTTCAAGACTGCCAAGGTCCCCTTTTTTATGCCTTGAATGCTCTTTTGTCTGCTCCTAAATTGACTTTTCACAGCCCGCGAGAAGCCTGGGTTGGAGCAGTGAGCGTTGCAATCATCGTCCTCACGCCGCGCTGGCTCTCGCTGGTGCAGTGCGCTTTGCATGCGGGGCCCCGCTTGAGCTTCAGAGTGATACCGGAGACCAGACCCCAATTGCATGTGCGAGTGGAGAAGCCTCCCTCAGTCCCAGGTCCCTGGGACTCCGAGGCAAGATATAATACAGCCGGAATTTAGCTCGATGCCTTTCTGACTGACACCAGCATTAATACGGCCGGCCACAGCCCCACACGGTCGGTCAGAGTCAGAGGGAGGGAAGCCAAGGCCAGACTTGAAGCTGTCCATCACAGGGCAAACCCGCTCCAGTTGGCTTAAGTAGGACATAATTTATTATAGGAATAGGTTGCTCACAGACTGCTGGGAGGGTCAATACGCTACCATGGGGTGAGGGGGGAGCATCCAAGCCCCAAATGAACCGTCCTACCAGCACACAGCACCCGTGACCACAGGATGCACAGTGCTCAGCTCATGCCAGACTTCTGGCTCTGGCCAAGCTTGTCTATGAGAGCCCTGGCTAATACCTTCTGTGACTCTTCCCCCTCTACCTTCAGGAAACCCGAGCTTCCTAGTCTTTCTTTCAGAAAGACACAGCGGGAGGGTGGTGGTATGAAGCTTGCCCAGCTTGCAGGATGCCTGACATCCTGCAATCCTGGCTGTAGAGCCCTTACTCAGCTCACTGACCTCTTCCTTGAGAATATCCGCTGTGATGTTATAGTCTTCTAGAATCCTTTAGACCTATCTCTGAAAATAGTTTTCAACCCCTGGCCAGAGCTTTGAATTTATCAGCCTTTGAGGCACCCAGTGTGGAACAGCAGTGTGTGAGTCTCTTCAGAGAGGGCATGAGGCAGGGCATTGAGGGCTGGGACCTGGGCTGGAGGGCTGTGCCAAGATGAGGTCCTTCTTCCAACGGGTGAGCTTATTCCTCACTGGACCCAGGATCCTGTCCCAGGCATGCAGCAAAGGAGAGAATACAGAGCTCCCCTCCCTTTCAGAACCTCTGATCACATGGGCAGAAGAGGCCTGGGGGTCAAGGCAACATGGCTTCCTAGGATTAGCCCCCAGTAAGGAAAGCGGATGGATTGGGGGAAGATGACTCAACAGGCAAAGGTGCCTGCTGCCATGCCTGATGGTGTGTATTTGATTCCACAGCCCATGTGGTGGAGGGAGAGACCTGACGCTCCTGTGACATGTCTGTGCTTGTGTGTGTGGCTCCTCATGTAGCTCCCTGACAATTAGCCCCACTCCAACCCCAACCATGACTTCTAGCATACCGTGGTGGGTGGTTTGGTCTACAGCATTTCCCTAGGGACCTTCCCGTGCTGGCCTCTAGAACCCACCCATAATCCATAGGTGCATCTTCCTCCTGGGGGGAGGGGAAGCCGTTGCTGGGTCCTTGGTTATAAGCAACAGAAATATGCTTCAAAATGTAACCAAGGGGACATTAATAGAAAACTCATGTCAGTTGAAGGGATGTGGTATCAACTTAGGATTGGATTCTCTCTCTCTCTTCTCTCTTCCATTCCTCCCTGCCTCCCTTCTCTGTCTTGATCTTTCTCATCCTTCCTGGCTCCATTTTGTTTATCTGTGTCAGCACTACACCGCAGAAACACTTCTTCCAAGAATAAGGGCCTAAGAACACCCAATGGTTCCTTCCTATGCTGTGTCTACAGCTTAACCTCAAGGGGCCAGAGCTCTGGTTTGTGAAGAGTATGTGCCCAAGCCAGTCTGAAGTGCCAGGGGACAGACAGGTGCTTCGATTGGAGCCATGCAGTAGGAAGGAGAGGACCTCTAACACTGAAGGAGAGATGGGCTGGTCTCAGAATGTAGGCGGAAGCTTGCAGGCTTGAATGAACACTGGCTGTGTAGTCGGAGTGCAACAGGGTCCTGTGGGGAGCAGGCATACCTGGCCTTCTGGCCTCAAACACGCTGTTTGGAACCCTAATAGTTCTCCTCAGGGTTCTACCCCAACACAGAAAAATGCACACAGCAAATGCCAAGGTGCCCCTACATGGCTAGTCTCCAGAAGCAAGAACCCCACCTTGTCCAGTCTTCTTTGAAAGGGGGATTTCTATTCTCTTGCCTATGCTCCTTTCTCCCTCATCTTTCTCCCCTGCAACCCTTATAAAGATGCCTTTAATTTATTTTATTTGTGGTATGTACATGTGTGTGTGTGTTGCATGTGGTGAGCACACGGTATGTATGTCTATGTGGTATATGTATTGCGTGTGTGTATGTGTGTGTGTATTGCATGTGGTGTGCGCATGGTGTGTGTGTATATCTGTGTGGCATGTGTGTTGTGTGTGTGTGTGTTGCATGTACCTATGTGTATAAGTGCATGTGCCCATTTCAAGGCGTTAAAACAGAGAGCAACAGAAGCCAGAGAAAGACACAGAGTGTCTTCCTCTGCCACTCTCTCTCCCTCATTGCCTTGAGACAGGGTCTCTTACGGAGCCAGAAGCTCACCATTTTGCCTAGGCTGGCTGACTAGCAAACTTTCCCGATCCTTGTCTCCTCCCTCCAGTGCTAGGGTTACAGGCACCCAGCTATACACGGCTGTTTACATGGGTTGTGTGGATTCTGACGCAGGTCCTCACGCCCGAATAGCAAGGGCTCCTACCCGCTGGGCCTCCTCCGCAGCTCTTAAAGATATTTGAAAAGTAAAACTGGTAATAAAGTTTTCTTTCATGTTCAACTGGGGGTGGCTGGCAGGAGTTCGGAGTAGTACCCTAAACAATAAAGACTGCTGTGCTCCATGAGTTACATCTGCGGCAGGCAAAGGCTGGGAGGGAATGCAGTCTGTCTGCCACTGCACCTAAAAACTCCCTCCAATGGAAGAGAAGGCTGGAGTTCCAAAATGTGCCCAACTGGAGAAGCATAGCTAGGGATGGAGCTCATGGTTAACCTTTGCCCCTAAGGCTCGTCTCAAAGTACCTACTTGGCCACAGTTCCTTTTCCAGGATTCCTACACTCCTGGGTGTTTCCCAGGCTTTGGCTCCTCACAATCCAAAGGCAGCCAATCATCTCCTGACCACGATGCCACAGGACCCGCTGTCTTGTGAATGATACTGAGGCAGAGTGGCTCACAGCGCCAGCTCAGGCCTTAGCAATGTCCCTAGCAGATGATCATCTCTCCTGTTGTCCTTGTTCACTCCAGTGACCGAGTTTCTTGTCTGGTTACTTACTCTGAATGTTCTAGAACAATTGCAGTTATTTGAATTAGCCCCTGGTTGGCAGCATAGCTATTAAAACAGAAACCTGATGCCAGCTTCCCTCTCATTGATTACACATAGTTCTCAGTCGTTGGATAGAATGGTCCAGGGAGGCAGGAAGGCAGAGCACCAGAGTACTAGAACATTGTGCCGGGTCCAGGGTGAGAGAAGACAGGATGCACAGATGTCTGCCCTGTCTCCTATGGGCTCCTGCCTCCAGCCCTGGCTCCCTGCGATCAGAGCCAGGGGAAGGACACACTGGAAGGATACACTGGAAGGACACACTGGAAGGACACACTGGAAGCCTGATCTCCAATGCCCAGGTGACCTAGTAGGCTCCTGAGCTATTGAGCAGTGACAGTGATTTTTCGGCTGAGTTAGAATTTGTGCTTGACCTCCAGGGCCAAGTTGAAACTGGTATTCTAAGAGTCTCTACAATTTCCTATTGCTGGGGGCTGCATCTACTGGGGTCACAAGATCTTCTTCAGAGCATGCACTGTTTAAACTACCAACAACCTTGTCAAGAAAGGAATGCCGTGATGGATGAGTGATGTCTGCCGCAGACAGTTTGGAGGATTGGGAAGTAGACTGGGACCAGCTTCTTGGTCCCAAGCTCACTAGCGCTATCTCCACCTGTTCTCCCCCCCCCCCATCTTCCAGGAGCACCAAGAGTCCTGTATTGAGGGGACCTCACATTTTCTGTTCTTGGGTAAAGAACTGACTCGTTCTTGGGTCTTGGGTCCTGTGGGACAGTCCAGTCAAAGATGCCTATTAGATTGTGGTTCTCTCTCTCTCTCTCTCTCTCTCTCTCTCTCCCTCTCTCTGTCTGTCTCTCTGTCTCTCTCTCTCTGTCTCTCTCTGTCTGTCTGTCTCTTACTCTATCTCTGTCTCTCTCTGTGTCTGTCTCTTGCTCTATCTCTGTGTCTCTGTCTCTGTCTCTGTCTCTCTCTCTTCTTTTGTCTCCCAGCATCTCTCTGTCTCACCCCAGCCACTTCTACCTCTAGGTAGGCAGACTACAGACATTTGCCCCCACCTTCAGCACCCAGGATTCTGAGCTCTCCTCCAGGATAGGAGGCGTGGGGGAACCACGGTGTAGTACTGGGGACATTTTACAGGAAGCTTGGTCTGGAGGCCTGTTGGGAGTCCTCAGGGTCCTCTGCCCCGTGGCTGTCAGTCAGGCTCACCTCTGTGAGAGCCTAGGCCTGCTTTACAATAACCATAGAGTCTCCGATAGCTCTGACCTCCCTGTCACGGGATCATAGCAAGCTACAAGAAGTCCTGGCAAATTGTTTTCTGGGTACAGAGCCAAATGGCCTTTTAGTCTCCCGTGTCTAGACAGCATCAGACACTTGGCCTCCCAAGTGAACTTTGCTCTAGGTACATCGGGTCCTTTGGTCTTTGCAGGAGCTGGTGGCTTCTTCTGGCCACCCAGCCTTCACCCTGATTCTAACTTGTCAGGCTTCCACAGTCCCTCTGGTTCTTCCTGCTAGAGATTTTCTTTTTCCTTTGAGACAGGGACTTCCCTAGCCCAGGATGACTTCAGTTCTCCTTGTAGCTAAGGAGAGACTTGAATTTCTGATCCTCCTGCCTCCACTTCCCAAGTATTTTGATTTCAGGGTGGCTCCTTGCTGTCTCTGTCTTCAAGGACGTCTCACCTGTGCCCTCTAACCCTGGCCGCCATCTTGGCTGTGGCCTGGTACCACCTCCTCTCCCACTAGCACGGGCTTCCCACTCTAGTTCTCCGCTTCCTGGCAGCCAGTCTCCACCCACTTCCAATTTGCATTTACTCCGACCTCATCAGCACAGAGCTCGTGGCTTCCAACAGGAGCAGGTGCATACCACCGCTACACAAGATGAGGAGGAGGCTTTGCGCCTCACTCCCAGCTCCTGGCAGGCCTTTCTTCAAGGTGAAACCTGTTAGCTTCTTGATATTTGTGTTACACAGATGTGGAGACGGAGGTGAACCAGGAATAGTGATACACCTGGGAACTGCGTCAGTAATTGTCGTGTGTCTGAGACAAAGGAGGAGATGGCAAGCCCTGGCCTTGCCCTTGGTGGGGAATGAAGAGAGGGTAAGGGTGCAGCTCAGCGTGACAAGAGGTTTTGCATTCACCTAGTGAGAGGAGTGGTGTCACAGCCCCATTTTATAGAGATGGACAGAGGGAGGTTTGTGTGCCAGATCCGAGATCCTGAAGGCAGTAAGCATCCTAAGTAAGATTCAGACCCAGGCAGTCTGAGATTGGCCACATTCATTGGGGTGAGGGTTGTGGGTGGCACAGTAGTGCTATTCTGCTTCTGAAGACCCTCCTGGAGGTGGGGAGGGAACTGAGGGCTTGCTCCCTGGGGCCTCTGAGGGTCTAGGTGTAGATAAGGACATTGGCCTCCTCGCAAGAAGGTTCCACCAAGGTCTAAGATACAGGCTCGGTCAGCAGATGGTACAGGCGTCCAACCCAAGCTCTGCCCTTCCCAGCTGGGTGACTTTGAACCACTTGCTTCGCTTCTCTGAGCCACAGGGCCAGCTGTCATTGTGAAATGCAGGCGACATCAAAGTCAGCTTGCGGCTGTTTTTAGGATTCCGTGAACGAGTTTTCGGTGGTGGTGGGGGGAGCAACTGGCACAGCCTGCTCCCTAAACACAGGCTGCAGTTGCTGAGGTTGGAATGTGTGTCTCCATGTTGTCCCATTTCACTGCTACCGGCTGTAGGAAATGGTGCTTGGAAGCCAGGGTCTGGGAGGGAACACGGGCCTGAGCTAACAGCCGAGACTTCTTTCCCATAGCGCAGGCACCTGGGGGCACCAGAAGACAGGCTTTCTTGTTCTGAGGGGACTGACAAGTGTAGTCATATAGTTGAGCAGGGACGACAAAGTGGCCCTGGGTACAGGATTTGTTACTGGCTGTGAGCAGGGCTGGCTGCAGGCACTGTCTCCAGAAGATCCCGGCAGGAGATTGCTGCTGGATCCCGCACCTGCTGCCTCCTGCCTGCTCCAGTTGGACCTGGCCGGGTCTCTGGACTCTCAGAATTTGGTTCTGGAAAGCCCTTCCAAGAAAATGCTGAGCAGCTTGGGCTGCTGTGGGAATGTTCTATACAACCTCAGAGTGGAAACCCATTGCCCCCGATAAGTAGGAAAGCTGCAGTGAGCTGCAGCCCGCATCTCTGCCTGGACCAAAGGATGGACACTCTGCAGTCCCTCCTTGGTGGCTCCCTGGTCAGCTGATGACCTTGGTTTTTATTTCCCTGAAAGACTGAAGCTCTCAGAAGTGAGCTTCCCTACCCCCACTCCTCACACCCAGTTCTCCTACCTCGGTGCCCACAGTGTTAGACGTCCTTCTGTCTCCTCCACTGTGATTGGGTGGCTCATTCCACCACGAACACGATGGTCACTACATAGCCTCATAGAAAGGCCTCTCTCTGGCTCCCAATTGCCCAGGCCCAGTCTGTTTTTCTGCTTCCCTTTGCAGCAAAGCCCTGAGTACAGAGGGAGACAGACAGGACTCACTGCTGGACCCGGCATAGCCCCTCATGCTCTTCCTTCTCAAGCCTGGTCATCATACTTCGACGCTCTCCCCAGGTGAAGGTCTGCATCACCCTCCACCTCTCTGATGCTAAATCTGTCATCAGTCCAAGCTTCAGGGGCCACAGGGCTTGGCTGTAGCCGCCTTCTGGATCCCCTCCTCCTGCTGTCCCCTGGTCTCTTTTGTAGATTTATTATAACCTCTGGATTCCTGATTATCAGGGATGCCCAGGACTTGAGAATCACATAGTCCTTCTGCTCCGCATGTCGGTTCTCAGCCTGCGATAGACAAGCTTGATTGCTAGACTGACCAGATGGAGAAATGCTTGGTGGATTCCTGAAGCACACCTTGGGGGGCTGTTTCTGAAGGTAACTGCCAGCAATCAAAAGGGCCCTGATCGAAGGAGGAGAAGCCGTTGATGAATCAAAATCTGAGTTTTTCAAGGTGCCCAAACTATGAAAGCTGGAACCTAGCTAGAAGGCATACGTCACTGGCGGGTCTTTAGAGGGCTCTATCTTGCCCTGGGCCCCTCTACTTCCTGTTCACCATGATGTGAGCTGCTATGTCTCACCTTCCTTGCCACAGTGAACAGAACCCCAGTAGCTATGAGCAGAATAAACCTCTCCTTTCTGTCCTGGCTTAGGTCCAAAAGGTCCTCTGTAGGGTTACATGTTTGAACACAGCATACTCCTGATGATGCTTCTTTGGGACACTGTAGAACCTTCGTAGCAGGCTACATGTTTGGGAGAGGAAGGTCACGGGGGACCAGCCTTTGAGGGCTGCAGACCACCCCGCTATGGGCTTGAGCTCTTGGTTTTCTGATCTGCCAGGACTGAGAAGTAGGATCCGCTTACAGGATAAGGTTTGCGACCCTATCTTTATGAGCCTAGCTGTTAACATAAGAGGCCAGCAAGCAGTGGGAGCCTAATGCGTGCTTGCTGATTGGATGGATGCCGCTTCCTTTTTCACCCAGGTATTTCAGGCTTGCGTGTGCATGGACCTCTTCAGCTGTGCGCAGCATCTGCCTTCAGACAGGTGTTGTGGGCAGTGCAGAGAATGCTCTGCAGCAGCTAACCTTTCCGTTGCGAATGAGTGAGTTTATTGAGTCTATAGCAGGCCAAAGTGAAAGAAGGACCAGCAAGTGAGTGGGAGACAGGAGCAGATAGTAGAACCATCATCAGAGCTGGTGCTGAAAACAGCCAGCAGGGACAAGCCGAGGAAACCCCGCCGAGTCGGTCGGCTAAAAGCCAGTGATGTTCCTTATAGGAAAAGTGCAGGCAGAGCAGAGGGTCCCCCCATGTGGCTTCTGTGAGTGGAGCTGATAGCAGCAGTAAGGTAACCCATCAAACTGAGGGTTACAAATATCCGGCAGAAATCCACTGGGGAAGTAGAGGCAGTCCACTGAAGGACTTGATTATGAGGCGCCCCTTTGCAGAAGAGCTGAACTTCATGGGGGGAGCCCAGGTTTCTCCTAACACCACGGGTAATTTGATATCCCAGGGCAAATGATAGTAATCTCAGTTGGAAATGGCTTTACCTTCTAGCTGTTCTCAAGAACACACCGATTTTACTCTTGGGCTATTTCGAGATCTCTTCATTCCTTGTCACAGAGTTTATGGAGGCCTGTCCAGTCTCAGTGGAGCAGAAGCTTGGAAGACACATTGAGGCAAACATGTCTAGGTTAGAAATGGATGGAAGGGGGACTGGAGAGATGGCTCAGTGGTTAAGAGCACTGGCTGCTCTTCCAGAGGTCCTGAGTTCAATTCCCAGCAACCACATGGTGGCTCACAACCATCTGTAATGAGATCTGGTACCCTCTTCTGGCATGCGGGTATACAAGAATGTAGAATGTTGTATACATAATAAATAAATAAATCTTTATTTTTTTTAAAAAAAAAAGAAATGGAAGGAAGGGCCAGCCTCATGTTCAGAGCCATCTTCTCTGTGAGTTCAAGCAGCACATGACATTGTACCAATGTACATTATACCATGCCCTTGCTGCAGGGTGTCCAGGGCTTGAGCTCAGTAAACACAGGGTCCTGTCCCCAGCGACGTCTTCCTCCCTGTGTGATCTTGAGGTGGTCGCTCTTCTTAGTTCCGCCTTCAAGTAAAGAAGAGTAGATGGCTGCAAACACGCTTGCACAGAGGGAGCTCAGAGAAGAGAGTGCCCAGGAGTCAGACTCCAAGGAGCAGCTCATCCTCTGCTGGCCTCAGTTTCCCTGTGCCTGAAACGGGCAGTGATGAGAATTTGGTACCAGGTAGGCAGGGAGCTAGATTTGAGGTAACCGAGGAAACCACAGTCGCATCTCAGTAGCTGTGTCTGCTGCTGGTCAGACGACTCCTTCGCAGTTGATTCTTGAAGTTGCCCGAAGGCTGTTCCCACCGGTGCAGAAATGAAGGCAGCAGGGCATCCTCTCATGAGTGTGCAGTCACAAATGGTCCCATCCTTAAAAGACCTGGCATCACTTTCATAAAGTATCATTTGCACTCTGACTTGGTCACCTGTCCCCTGCTTTGTGGGGTTTCCAGAGGATTGCAGGAGAAACTCCCTAAAAGGGAGGCCCTGTCTGCAGAGCTTTGGGAAGGGAAGGGGTGGCCTTATCCCTTGTATGTGTCACTCAACTCATAAATACTCTCAAAACTTACTTAAAATCCACAGCGTACAGCCCACTGGGCTCCCCTGGTCTTAAGTCAGTTGACTCCTATCTCTCTTTGGAGTGTTGGCTTTGCTTAGCTTTGCAAAACAAACCTGCACTCAAACTATCTTTTGACCGAAGTATTTCCTTCCAGAAGATGAGGATCAGGAACAAAAAGACCCCGTAACAGACTTAGTCACTATCAGAGGTAGATGCACTTGGAAAGGTGCAGAAGTCACACCCACAAAGGGGCCGTAAATCAAGTTGCCACACGCCGGCGTCACATGTGACTCTTAGAAACTGTTCTCTTGTAATTCAACCCTGAAACTTATTTCAACAGACCCTGGAAGCCTTTCATTCCCCCCTCCTTCTGCATTTATACCCTCACTCATTAGTCCATCCATTCCACACTCTTGCAGAACACACACAACACCAAGTAGAGCCAAGGTCAAGCTCTAGTCCTCAGGAACTAATTGTCTGGAATGGTCATAGCTGTGATGGCTGTCTATTGCTGGTGGCCTGCCTGGCTCTAAGGGAGGGCCTTTGATACTGGCTGTATCCCTTCAGCCTCTCCCGGCCCTATAGAGAAGGTGTGGCTTTAATCTGTTTTGTAGATGTACACATTGAGGTTTATGTCTGCTGTGAATGGTGGTCACAGGATAAAAAGCTGGGCCGTTTGGGCCAGGAGCAGCAGCGTTTTTCTTCCACCCCCTACACATCCAGTCAATCTACAGCCTCTTAGAGGGCCCATTTCACACTCAGTTGCTGATGTTAAAGAAATCATGTCATCTCACCCCAAGGGGAAGCAAACGTGGCTTTGGTGTGTGAAAGGCAAAGGTAGTCCAGGGGCGGCTCCCACGGTGGGAGTGTCTTAAGGCCAGCCTCACTGGGAACTTGGACACCTGATCACCTGGAGGAACTGCCCAGGATGTAGAATGACTTTGCTCATGCCCTGCAGGTGCCCCCACGAGTAGAACACCCCACCCTGCCCCACCCACGCCACTTCTGCAGTTCCCTTTGTTCTTGCTGTAAGTCACAGGTGACAGGCCGTTCCTCCCTCCTGAGGAAGCTGTGATGGGAATGAACTCTGGGTCCTGGAGAGAGTTAGCTGCTCCAAAGAGGCTTTGAAGAAACCCTGACACCCTGAAGCCACAAAGTCACTTTGGAGCAAATGCCTCTCCCTCTCGGCCTCTGTGGTGGTGTAATAGAGAGGTTGCGGGAGTTAAGGTGAGGATCGGACACGGTTTGACTCTCGGGTCTCCTGCCAGCCTTAACTCGGACATGGAAGCCGGCGCGGCCCTAAGAATGTGCCTGTGCAAGACAGTGCCTGCTGATGCAGCTCTTCATCTATGTGCAGCCAGGGGCTGTTGCATGTGTGCTCATGCGTGCTCACGTGTCTCTGTGCACACGGGTCTGGGTGCTAACTGGTTGACCTTTGCTTCCTAGGAGATGACCCACCTGTGTGCCCACACACTTCTGTACTGGCTGGCCTCTGGGAGCTGCTCTCTTCCATGTCTGTCTCAGTGGCCTGCCCAGACCAGTGACTTTCTGTGGTCAACAAGCCTCTGAAGACCTAGCCTTGGAACTGTCACTCCGTCACACTGACCCTATTGTATGGACCAAAGCAAGACACACAGTTGCAAAAGTCCAGGGCAGGGAAGTAGATTCTGCTCCCCCAGTGAGAAAGTGAACAGTGAAGAACAGGCCATATTCTGCCACCATCTGCATGTATGTGTCTATGTGGGTGTGTCCGAGTGTACAATCACATAGTTGCCCTTTTCCACATGTACTGGGTGTGCCTGAGTGTACAAGTGCCTAGATGCCCTTTCACACATGTACTGTGTATGCAGAAGAGAATGCTAACCTAAGCATGCGCCTATGTTTCTATATATGTGTATGGTAGCAACACACACATGGACACATACACGCATGCACACACACACACACACACACACAAACACACACCACTGCAGAGGCACACAGACTGAGTCTGTGTAGTGAGTCTTTCTTTATCCCGTGTAGAGACACCTGGACCCCCAATGAGTTGCATGCCATCTACGTGTGCTGAGGTGGTTCTTGCTCTGTTAGTGGCCCTGAGAAAATTCACTGGTCAGTTGTCTTGTAGTCTATTATTACCCAGATGTCTGTGTGTTCCAAACAATTGTTTTTAAATTGCTTCATTAGTCTGTCTCAGCAGACTGGATCCTGCTACACTTGACTGGCTCAGATTCTCTGGGACAGAGTTAGGCACATGGCTCACTTGCTGATGTATGTTCAAGTATGGAAGAGGGTGACCCAGAGAGAGATAAGAGAGAGTCACCACATGCTACATGAGCAGCATCATGGAACAGGAAGGGAGTGAATTTGGGACTACAAAAAGCTGGTAGCCAGAGCCTGCCATTTGCAGACTGGGTCACCCCTGCAAGGTCATGGAAGAAGGGGTCACTGTCGTGGATGTTGTGGGAAGGATAAGGCTGGAAGGAGATGGTGTACGGGGCTCCCAGCACTGTGCATGGCCCTCCTGACTCGATCCTTCCTCGAGCTGGAGGCAGCTGTGGTTCCCCACTTGATTCCGGTAAGTCACTGATGCTTCAGAGGGAAACTGGAGACACTCTAGCACATCCAGCCCTGCTCAGGAACAAATTAGTGGGCAAAACTGGGACCTGGTGCCATCATTTTTGTGCTCTGTGCACACAGATGCTATGACCCTGTCCTAAACTTCGCATCTCTTTGACGCCCATGTGCTTTTCTGAAAGCAGGGGTAACAGTAGCCAAGGTGCAAGCTCTTCCCTTCTGCCTTGCAGCTCCTGCTCTCCTGTTCACCTTCTAGGAGGGAGTTGCCCCCGAAGTCTTACCCATGCCCCTGCCTCGCTTCCCAGGAGGACTCGACAGGAGTCTCTCACTGCCAACCCTTGTGTCAACCAAGGCCTCCAGAAGCATCATTTCTCCCTCTCATTAGCTGCCACTTTCCAAAGTAGTCACAGTGTCACTGGGGTGCTGCTGTGCGTTGTCCCCACCCGCCTCCAACTATCCCTGTGAAAATTTTAGACAACATGGGCCACGCGTAGTCTCGGTCGCTTGTTTTTTATTTCATTATTTTTTTAAAAAAATATGTATTTGTTTTGGTTTGCCTATGAAGTGTCCCCCAAAATGTTTCCTGAGTTAAAATCTTGGTTTCCAGATGCTGGAGTCAACCCTAAAGTTCTGCCTTCATGGATGGACCAATCTCTTGATGAGTTCATAACTTGATGGTGTTACTGGGAGATGGTGGAGAGTCAGAGGTGGGGCCTGGTGGGAGGAAGTGAGGGTGTGCCCTGGAAAGACACCCCATTGCTGGCTCTCTCTCCTTAGCTGTCTGCTTGCTCCTAGACTGAGGCCTCTGCTTCTTCCACACATTCCCTCTGTGATGTTCTGACACACTCTAGGTTCAAAGCAGGGAGCCAGGTGACCATGCAAACCTCTGGAACCGAGAGCTAAAATAATCCTTCCTTCTTTTAAATTGTTCTTGGGCCATAAGATGGATCCTTGGCACTTGTCACCACGCTGACAACCTGAGTTCAATCCCTGGGACACAGAGGATGGGAAGAAGGAACCAACTCCTGAAAGTTGTCCTCTGACCACCACACATGCACTGTGGCATATGTGTACACACACAATAAAAATTTTTAAAAGTTTCTTTTGGGTGGTAGTAAACAATAAAACTTCTTCCTCCAAGCATCAACGAATAAACAAAAAACCCAACTTACATTCTCAGCTCAACATCTGTGTAGACACAGGCTAGATGTGGTAGGTGGGATCCGTGGGGTGTGACTGGTCACCCCTGGGGAGACAGGCAGGTAAATGTACAAGTTAAAACACCTTAACTGAAGTTACCAGGGCTCTGAGTTGTACATGGGCCTAACAGTACCTTCCTCCCACACTGCTGAGCCTGCACGGCCGGGCCACCATCGTAGCCTCCGTCTAGTCATCTGTGAGGAGCTTGAGGTGAGGGTACCACCAACCACAGCGTTTTCCGAGCACCAGGTGCCTCTCCACATGTACTAAACTTAGCCCTTGGGCCCCAGAGCTGCCCTTATACAGCACTGTTTAGAGGAGACCCAGAGAAGGGAGGGAGGAGGGAAGTGGGAGGCGGAGAACACAGCCAGACCTCTCTCAGCCCGTGTCCTACATTATAAAATTGCCTAAATAGCATAATGGATTTTTTTTAAAAAAGAATGTTTTGTAATTTTTTTTGTCCATTATAAAAATCAGTCACGGAAATGAACCAAGAAAAATAAGAAATCCTACCCCTCACCTCCTTCAAAAACAGCCGCGCCTGCCACTCTGGGAAAGATTCTGTGGGCTCCTCTGTCTGGTCGTAAACACATATGCACGCAGGCTTAAATGAGCAGGAGCAGACTCCACATGCTGTTGTAGAAAATGGTTTTTTCTTCTCGACAATATGTTGTGGACATCTTTCCATGTCAATAAATATAGATCGGCGGCGGTGTGTTAAACGGCGGTGCTATATCCGGTCGTGCGCACAAATAGAAGTTTTAAATGCCAAAGAGGCGTTGGCTCCACTCGGCTCTCAAGTGGCGGGCATTTGGTGATGCTCAGACAGCAGTTTGGGGACCTGGGCCACAACCAACCTGACTGCCAGGGACACAGGGTTAGGACTCACTCCATTAGAGACCTGCTCACAGTAACCTTCAGCGACCTTAGGCTCCGGGAAGCAGCCTTGCCTGTGGCTGTGGGGGAGGACGGAAGCTCCTGACTCACCCCATGGAAAGCCATTGCCCTTCCTATAGTCCTGGTTTTCCTGGTTTCTTTAAAAGTTCCCAGCAAGACATGGCAGGTGTTCTCTCTCAGGCATTGATGGGACCTTGATCCTTCACCTGCCTCAAGCCCTGCAAGCAAGTGGTCCTTGGCTCTCCCAGGTTCTCTTTCTGGCTCACATTTGCTTCCCCCAAGTTTCTGGTCTTGACTTGCGGAATGAGTCTTTATTGTTTGTTGGTTCTGCTCTGCTCAGCAGAGGGTCCTTCTCAGAACCTAGTGCTCACTGCTTGTCATGCCCTGGTCAGTGCTCAGGGGTGGCACTCCAGCCACTTCTTGTCGCCATCTGAGGATGGACAGCCAGGGCCCTCCTGTGTCGTTATGTCCTGGACTCATGGATTTGGCCTCCATCTCTAGGCTGAATCCCTTCTCCCTTCTCGTGCTCCTGCTGCTGCTGTTGCTACCTGGGGCTCTCTCCCTTTCTTGCTGTTTACTCTGGTCCTCCATGCCGAGTGTATCAGTCAGGCTTCATCTGCATAACAAGCAGCCCCCAGATGTGAGTGACTTACACACTAGCATCTACTGATGCACACTTAAGGGTCTGCTTTGACTGTGGTTTGTCTGATCCTGGATAAGGCTGGGATATTGGCTTCAGCTAGGTTGTCTGGTTACTTGATTTGTCTTCATTCTGGAACTCAAGTCGCACTCCTCGCGTGGGGTGGGTAGATGCTCCACACGTGATGGTGGAAGCAGGCAGCTCTCAGAGCCTTCCAGCTCTGTTGTGCAGGAGCCTCTACCCATACCCACCCAGTAAAGTCAGTCGAGTTGCATCGCGAAGCCCAAAGTCAAAGGAAGGGAGGAGGGCAGGGTTGCAGACTCCACTGACTGGAGACGGCCACTTCGGTATTCCCAGGTAACAACTCCATTCACAAGGAGGGTGTTTGTGCTGGCAGCCCTGCCCCCTGCCAGCCTCTGGACTCTTTTGGTCCAAGAGGAATATTGAGACTAGCTTTGTGTCCCTTTCTCTGGTCCACAGCTAAGCAAACAGAGGGGCTCAGGCAGTTTGCAGAGTGACTAGCGGACTTACTACTGACTCACTGGGGCATGTCCTCCTCTGCCCTCAGCACATTTTGGAGAAGAGTTAACCCTGAGAAGTGGGTACATATCCTCATAGCTGTGCCATCCTAAGGGTCCCTGATGGCCAAAGCCCCCATCCCATCATTAAGTCTGAGACTGTATCAGCAAAGTGTGTACTGTGCCTTGTCCCCATCTTCCTCTAACCCTCCCTGTGAAAATTTTAAATGACATGGGCCACGCATAGTCTCTGTCGCTTGTTCTTTATTTCATTCTCTTAAAAAATATACATTTCTTTTAGTTTGTCTATGAAGTGACCCCTAAATGTTTCCTGAGTTAAAATCTTAGTTTCCAGATGCTGGAGCCAGCCCTGAGGTTCTGCCTTCTTGGATGGACCAATCTCTTGATGGGTCCATAACTTGACGGTGTTACTGGGAGATGGTGGAGAGTCAGAGGTGGGGCCTGGTGGGAGGAAGTGAGGGTGTGCCCTGGAAAGACACCCCATTGCTGGCTCTCTCTCCCCATCTGACTGCTTGCTCATAGACTGAGGCCTCTGCTACACACACACACACACACACACACACACACACACTACAAACAGACCGTGACTTGAACCCAGCTCTCCGCTATCAATCCTGTAACCTCACATAAGACTGCATGGTGGTTCATCCTTCCTGGAGATTTGTAGTGACTTCAGCTAAACAGCAGTGGGCAGAAAGTACCACTTGGTGTAGGGATGGTACTTTGTCAGGAACGGCAGAAGGTTCTGGGACCAGCCAGGGGGCGGGATGGGAGGTGAACTTGGCGTTCTGATCCTCTCTGGTCAGGCACAGGTTGCTGAGGAGTTGGAGGGCACCTCCATTAGCAGGAGAGGTTGCTGGGCCACCTATGGGTTCAATAAGGGTAAACATATGAGAGCTGCCAGGGTACCTGGGGGGCAATAAGCCCCTGACTGTGTAGAGCTATGGGAGAGGTATAGAGATGGCTTAGGAGAAAGCTCTCCGCAGGCCCGCTTTGGAGAACAGGGTCAGTCCTGATGCTCCGGCTACCTTGATGCAGAGGGTGGGGGTAGGGGCATACTCTCACCTGTTCCCCGGGGGCAGGCGGGGCCCAGCTGCCTCTCTCCGATTTACATTCAGCCCTTGCCTGCGCAGAACTCTGCATGCAGCAGCCTGCTCCCAGAGATGAGCTATTTTAAGTGCCTTCCCCTCCGCCCCTAAGGGTGCCATGTGTTTATCTTGCTTTCGAGTTAAAAGGGAAAATCAATTTCACTCTTACCTTAGGAAGATTTGGGGTGGGGGGGTGGTGCCATTTCATTAAAACGAGAGTGGGGATGGGTGGTAAGGGCTTCACATTCCCACCCTTTTGGGTCAGTCATGAATAAACAATACCCTGAGCCACAGCTGACTCCCAAGATACATGGCACACCTGCAACCCAGACTGTGGGACTTTAGAGCCCAGGGTTTACCTGAAATGGTCGTTGAACTGTGTCTTCCAACCCCATCCCAGGGAGAAAGAGGGAGCAAGAGATTGAGCTCATCACTGGTGTGGGGGGGGGCGGGGTATGTGAACACCTGTGAATTTTATATGTGTTGAGGTCATCCATGAACTCTACATCTGTCTGTAAGATGGTCAATGTCCACGTCCTTGGCCACTTGAGCCAAGCCAGGCTTAGTGATCTGGTACCTGTTGTCTTGGTGGACATAGCCCTGGCATAGGCTTCTGATTCGGGTTAGGTGGTTTTAGGCTCAACCGGGCTAGTCTGGGTCGGGCTACCGTCCTTTCTTCCCGGGCACAGCTGCCACCTCGCTGGTCTGTATTCTCTCATTACTCTTTCCAGCAGTCAACAGGGACCTCCTACTTCCCCAGATGTCTCCAAGACCTGAGTGCCAAGGATGGCTTGCTCCAGAGAGAGTCAGAGGAAACCTCACGGGGCTTCTAATACAGGGCTGACGCTAACCAGAGGGAGGTCAGTCCTGTTCTCCTCCTGTTGCATCTTTGGTGAAACGGGGCCTTTCAAGGGTGTGTAAAGATTTGAGACAAGAGGGGAGCTCCATGGGGGAAGCTTCTAGAGGTGGAGGTACAGCCCATCCTTACAGAGTTTCCTTTTAGAAGCCCACCAGTCTGGGGCGTCAGAGAACACAAACAGAAGACTGCTGAGCTCAGAGCCTGTGTTTGGGTGACTGCTTCATCCCCACCCTTCTGCTTATGTAACTAACATTTATGGAGGATCCTGCAGTCCCAAGCTGCTTTAGAGTTTCCTGAGGCCAACCCATTTGCCTTCCAGTTGAAGGATGCCCTGTGGGAGAACAGGTTCCTATCCACAAGGAGATTATGGCCCAAAGAGAATTGGACAAAAAAACTAATCCAATGAAAACTGGACAAAAACCTAATCCGATGAAACTGAAACACCCCATCATTCAAACATTTGTGTCGCGAGCAGACATTCTGATGCAGACCCGTAGGGAGAAGGTTCATGGGGACGTGGGCTCCAGGATGTTCCCAGAGGATATTCAGGGTTTTACAGCTGCCAATTCCAGTGAGAAAGAGCCCAGTCTGGGTATGCGTGGAGAGGGATTTAGGACAGGCTGGACCGGCAGGTAGGAGTGGTGCAGTAAGCAACAAGCTGGAATGGAAGTGGACACCAAATGCGCTGTCCTGAGACCGCCACTGGCTTAGCATCTTACTAGGGATGCTGCTGGCCTCGTGTGCAGTGGCGACAGTGCTTTAAGGCCAGTGTAATTGTCTCCAAGTCACAGATAAGGAAACTGAGATTCAGAGGGGGGAACATGTGGTTTGCTGGATGTTGGTCACATGTGAGTAGCAGAGTTGAGATACAAACTTGAGGCTGTGTGACAGCTGGGACCCTGCAGCCAGAAATGGCTCTTTGGGAGTGCTGGAGTTAGTGGTGGAGTAGTAATGTGGACACTGGGGATATGGATGGTTTCTGAAAAGAGGAATGGATGAGACATGGGCCAGCTCCAATAGCCAATGGTGGGCCATCCAACAGCTGAGGATGGGGAGGAGTCAAGGCAGTGGAGTGGAAGGGGTGCTGGGCATTGAGCACCAGACTTAACAGCTAACATGTTTGGTTCAGGATGACTTTGGAGCTGTCCCAAAGCAGGCCTTTTCATCTCACAGAACTAATGCCTTGAGGTGGGTCACTCATGAAATCCTCTGACGCCCCCTGTCATGCCTTGGGGACATTCATGAGACCCTCTGACCCCTGCCATGATTTCTGATGCTGGAAGACTCTTAGAAACTTGCTGGACGTTGGGGATCAAGTGCATCACTCTCATCCAGGACTCAAAGCCATCTCCACCCTGTTTGGACGCCTTCATCCAAGGGCATTCACACCCCCCTTGCTAAACACAACTCTCAGCAGCCTCCTCCCCTTGCCTGGGACAAGGCAGAAGGACCTGCTGCCGTTTGCTTATGTCTGGTCACCAGACACTCAATGACAACTCTCATGGCTTCACAACCTCTACCTGTTTCCAGGTTATATGGTAGTAATGGTCATAATATGGATGTTTATCCGGCTTCCCTGTTTTGGGAACACTCCCTGAGCTTCACAAATGCTGCTCTGGGGGTTGGCCCATAAGCTTCTTTGAAATGTCTTCATAAAGTGGTCTACTGTCATCCTAAGGGAGTGGAGGTTATTGCAGAATTTTAAGCAGGAGTCGGGGGACATTTTGGGAAACCCACTCAGATGGCTGATGTGTAAAATGTCCTGGTAGGAATAATAACAAGGCCTGGGGTGTTGTTGAAATGATTAAGGTGAGATTCAGTGGGGGTTAAGAGCGTGGTAGAAAAGGGGAGACTGGAGAGGCTGGGGAAATGACCCAAGATGAGAGCTATAAAAGCTGGGGAGTAGTTGGGTGTGGGAGGAAAGGGAAAGGAGAGAAGGGTACAAACACTGTTAGATTTTTGTCAGATGAAGGAGTACCTGGGTCATTCAGCAACTGGCCAGCAGATAGGGTTAGAAGGAGTTTTCCGAGACAGGATTTCTCTGTGTAGCCCTGGCTGTCCTAGATGTCCCAGAACTCACTCTGTAGACCAGGCTGGCCTCGAACTCACAAAGATCCTCCTGCCTCTGCCTCCCAAGTGCTGGGATTAAAGGTGTGTGCCACAATTGCCTGGAGATAAGGATTCGTTTTTGTCCCATCAGTCAGTTCCCAAATAATGACATGGAGACTTAATAATTATGAAAGCTCAGCCTTAATTTAGGCTTGTCCCATTAGCTTTTACAACGTACACTAACCCTGTTTTTATGATTCTACATCATATAATGTGACTCTTTACCTTTCTTATATTCTGTAGGTCTGACTCCCTCCATGTCTAGTCAGCATCTCCCCATGCCTCAATTATTTCCCCCTACTTCCTCTCTCTGTGTCTGGAAGTCCCACCTATACCTCTTGCCTAACTATTGACCGTTCAGCTTTTTATTACACCAATCACGGCAATACATCTTCACTTAATGCATAAATATCCCACAACAGTGTAGATGTCCTGGAATGCTATTCACTCATTTGTTAGTTTGTCCATTCATTCATTCAACAAGACTTTATTGAGTTATTAGTGGTTGTGAGTTGCCTGACATGGGTGTTGGGAACTAAATTTGAGTCTTCTGCAAGAGCAGTGTGTGCTCTTAATGGCTAAGCTATCACTGTAGGACCAAACAAGCCCTTATTGAGAACCATCTATGTGCCAGACAGGTACGTAGGGTTGCACAGACTCAGTCATTTCTAATTTCTGAGAGGAGGACAGATATAAATTGACAGTCCTATCAATTACATGCGTGTTCTTCACTCAGAGCGTAGATGATAAGTAATCTATTGTATATCCATCCATACAGTGAAATGCTACTCAAGTGGTAAGAGGAATAAGCTATCAAACATGAGAGGACATGGAGGTGACTGAAATCCACATTGCTAAACCAGAGAAGGCTACGTGAAGAGGTTATTTCTTCAGGGATTGCAGTTACACAATGTCGTGGAAAAGCACAGCTAAGAGACAGCCCAAAGATCGTGGATTTCTAGAAATGAAGAAAAAATGAATGCTTGCCAGACAGAGGAGTCTGAAATGGCTTCATGTGATTTGCCATCATGGTGGGCACATCCTATTACATATCTGTCAAATTCCACAAATTGCCCCACACCAAGAGAGAACGTGAACTGTGGAGCTCCAGTGGTAATGACGCCAGTGTGGCTTCATCAAGCGCAGCCAACATGCCACTCCGGCAGGGGGACATTAATAGTGTGCGGAGGGGCCAGGACAGATGGAAACTCTATGCACCTTCTGCTCAATTTAGCAGTGAAGCTGAAATTGCTATTAAAAACAAAGCTCATTACCATCAGCATTATAAGATGGCAAGATTGGAACCGGTGCAGGGGCTAGGGTAGTGCTATGGCTCAGATATGACACAAAGGGGAACATGTATTGGAAACATGACTTCCATGTTTGTGGTGCTGTCGAGGGAAGAGGGTCATGAAAAGATCAGCTTTCTCAATGGGTTCGTTCGTCCATGAGCTCACGCTGGGTGGGGTATCAGGTGAGGCCTAGTTAGATGATCTGAGCCACTGGAGGGGGAATGTGTTTGAAGCATGTGTCTTGTCCCTGCCCCTACCCCTGCCCGCTTCCTCCTGATTGCCAGTTTTTTTCCAGCGTGGTGTTCTGACTCACCCCAGGTCTAGGGATGATGGAGACAATGCCATAGACTGATAACTTTGAAGGCATGAGCCCCCCAAATTCCTTCCTTCCTTAAAGTTGGTTCTCTCCCATATTTTGTCAAGCTAACAAAAAAGGCATACAAATTCTGCCAGGAAGGGTTCCACTGTGGAGGTGACCCTTGACTCGTGACAGAGATTGAGGGGAGAGACCTGGTCTTGGCCTGTGGGTTAGGAGAGGGCTCTTTGGGTTCTAGTTTGCTTCACTGTTGCTGTGATAAAACACTGAGAGTGAGTTGTGGAGTCAAGGGTTCTTGTCATCCTAACTCTTAGGTCACACTCCCTCAATGAGGGAAATCAAGACAGGAACTCACGTCAGGAAAGCCTGGAGGCGGGAGCTGAGGCAGAAACCCCGGAGGAAAGTTGCTTACTGGCTTTTCCTCAGGCTCACAGCTGCCTTTCTTACATTTCCCTGGACCGCCTGCCCTGGGATGGTGCCACTCACAGTAGGCTTGGCCCTCCCACATCAGTCATTAGGAATATGTCCTGCAAACCTGCCTACAGGCCAATCGGATAAAGGCATTTTCTCAGCTGAGTTTCTACCTTCCAGATGACCCTAAGTTGACAAAAACTAACCAGGATAGTGGATGACAGTGACTTGGAGGTCAGGACAACAGAGGTGGCCATGACAACAGATAAGGGCACTTAGGGGAAAGCAGGCTTCTATATATAAGGAAGGCTAGGGCTGCAATAGGGCCTGAGGGATGGGAGAGCTGGGGCAGCTGAGGAGCCTGGGCCTGAAAAGGAGAAAGGGCAGAAAGAGACACTGAACGAAGGTGACTGCTGGATATAGAGACAGCTCAGTCCTCAGGACAAAACACAGAAATGAGAACGATCGATCCACCTCCGCTTATTAGAACGAACGGGAATCAATAAATTGGCGTGAAGTTCTGCTGGGTCATCTGAAAATGAAAGCCAGTTTGGAGTCAGGACTACTGAACTATGACTGTTTTCGTTATATCCAGTGAATCTAAAATGCAGATGGGAGGGTAGGAAGGCAGCTGGTCTCAAGGCGGAACAGATGGTGTCGCCGAGGAAAAGATGGGCAGGGTCTGTCTGCCCCAGGGTTTGGCTTAGGGGCTTCCATTCTTAGGTTAGATGGAAAGATCTCAAGCCATAAGGCTTTGAACTTTCATGTCCCAAGACCATCTCTAGGCAAGAGGGACGGAGGTGACAGAGCGAGGAGGTCTCCTGTCTCTGTGTCTTCGAGGTTAGTGTGCCCACCAAGTAGCCTTCCAGCCCCGTGGAGATAAGCTTCTGATAGGCCAGGTCCTGCGCCCAGTCTTTCCCAGTGCAAGCTGGGAGTGAGAAGCACCACTGTTTATCTTAGCTGCTGATCAAATCCTCTACGTGCCCCTCCCCTGACCTTGTACTTCAGTAGAAAAAGAAAAGTCTCCCTTACCAAGAATGCTCATTTTCTGACACCTGGCTACATGGGTGCAGGTCCCCTGTGGCCACCATCTCCAAACTCTCCATCCATGTCCTGGACCCCACACAGCTCACCCTCTCAAATACTTTCTCTTTCACCCATCATCATCCTCTTGCTCAGAGGAGGAGGCTGTGGGCAAGGCTAGCTTTTAAACTCCACTGGGCAGATATCTACTGCAGGCAGATCTGGCTCTTTTCCTCCATAGCACAGCACAACAAAACACCGTCTGCAGTAACTCTGACCACATCTCCACCCTTAACCTTTCCACCAGGCTGCCGTAGCCACCACTACACCCTAATTGCATGGGGGAAGTCTTTGCAATAGCCAGACATAGACATGGATAGCCTGCTATCCTAGTTCTAGGAGGACTGAAGCAGGAGGATTGTTGTGAGTTTAAGGTTAATCGGGGTTAACAAGTGTGACCCTTTATAAAAAAAATTACTGGAAAAAGTTGGAGATGTAGCTCAGCAGAAGGATTGCCTAGCATGCACAAAGTCCGTGGCTTAATCCCCAGCACCAAATAAACTGGTCTTGTTGTCACATACCTGTTATCCTAGTACTCAGGGGGTGGAGGCAGGAAGACCCGAAGTTCAGGGTCATCCTTGGCTGCACAGTGAGTATAAAACCAGGCTGAATTTCATGAGTCTCTGTCTTAAAATAAATAGATAGATTAATGAGACAAAAATAAAAAGAGTTTTGGTGATCCTTGCTTTGCCAAATGTGGTGATCACAGTCTTTGTTGGTAATCAGCCTGCTGCCTCTTTGCAAGTAGTTGGTCACTGCGTTTCTGGGCATCCCCTCTCCTGCATTCCCCCCACTTCTTGGCTACTTTCCAGTGTCTTTGCAGACTCCTCCTCTGTTACTTGGAGGAACCAAAGACTCCACCAAATTGTGCCTTGGCTTTTGACCTTCTTCTAGGCCCAGACCCACCTGACATACTGCAAGACTGATGGTATGTCAAGGTCCCTACTGGCAACTTAGGGAACGCATGATCAAAACTGAACTCTATGTCCTTCCAAAACTGCCCCTTGCAGTCATCGCCTTTCAGGCAATGCCCCCCCTCCACCCGCCACCAATCTCTTAAGGGCTCAGGCCACACAACAGCTAAGTTTTTGATCCCCTTGGTTCTCACCTACAGATGGGCAAGTAGTGGAATGCGCTGAGATTCATGTTCTGGCTGCTGGTTCTCTCCATCTCCACGCGGGCCCTTGGTGGGCGCTAAACCCACCCCACAACTGTTACATCCTTCTCTGGTGTGTCCCTGCACCAAAAGCGCAGCCTGTACCTGAGGCTCTGTCCTTCCCCAGGCCTGTAATCTACATCCAGGTCTTGTCCTGGTGGATGAGACCCAGACTCTCTCTCCTAACGCGGGACAGCTCCCAGGGCTCAAGCAGTTCAGAGCTTCCTGCTGAGGCTCTGTGGCAACTTTGCAACAAGTCCTGTGTGTTCCGTCCTGCTGTCCTCACCACCCCTCCCCAGGTGCTAGGAGAGTGCTATTCTCACAGGCACTCCCCAGCAGATGACCTGCACACAAAGCCCTGGATTGCAAGGCCCGTCTCCTGACTTGAAACCTGACCCACATCGTTAGTCAAAGCCATCTTGATTTCTCCCTCACAGCCCTATAATCACCATCCAACTCATCTTCCGATTTTGCTCTTGCAAAATAATCTATTCGTCATGCAGCCACCAGAGTGACTTTTTATAAAGTAGAAATCAGGTCAATGACTTTCCTGCTTCCTACTCTGCTGCTTCCCCTTTGCCCTGGGAGCGCCATCTATGCTCCCCATCCTCGGGCCTGGGGTGACCTAGCTGAGCTCAGGGCTCTCCTCTTGCTTGCTCTCACAACCCTGCTCCTGTTCCCAGCCTTCTGTGTGTTCCTTGAACACTGTGATTTTCTGCACATGATGGCCTTGGTGGTGTCTTTTCCCCCAGCTTATACTCAACCAGACTGAATCATCTGTCGCCTGGCTCCTGCTTTGTTCTAGAACTCAGCTCCCATGACCACCTCTACAGACAAGGCCTTCTCCAACCACAAAGTCTAAGCTAGCCTGTCTCGTTACAGTCTCTATCTCTTCTTTCAGCCTGGCTTTCTTCATAATGCACAGCCCTCTGAAATCTCATTGTTCGCTTAGCCATCAACTTAGCTCCCTCTGTGCCTGGAACAGACTCTCCCCTGACGATAAGGACCATGTCTTTATTACTGAGAGTTTCAGACTACATCTGCAGCATCCAAAGTGTGCAAGTGTGTGTACAGATGGATAAATTGATGGCTGAGTGGATTGATAAGAATGGATGCAAGCCGGGTGGTGGTGGTGCATGCCTTTAATCCCAGCACTCGGGAGGCAAAGGCAAGTAGATCTCTGTGAGTTCAAGGCTAGCCTGGTCTATAAAGTGAGTTCCAGAACATCCAGGACTGTTACACAGAGAAACTCTGTCTCCAAAATCAAACAAACAAAAAGAATGAATGCAAAACATGAATAGATGTTACTAGGAGCCAGCCTGATGGGGCTGATCAGCCTGGAGTCTTTCTGAAAGGGTCCTAGGCTCCAGCTCTCCTTTGAACAAAGCTCTAAGCTCCTCTGGCCAAAGACATCAAAGGTCACAGAGAAGCCAAACATAGACAGGGCCCAAGCCATTCATCAGGTGTAGCCACTAAGGGTGAATGGTGACCTTGATGAGAAGAGCATCTGGGGAGGGAGAGTCAGAGGGGTGAAGCCTCAGCAAAGTGGGGTGATGGGAAGCAAATATGGGAACCTGGGAAGACACTAGCTGGGCAGTGAGCGAAGAGGGTTTGCCTCTTTCTGCCCCTTTCTTGCGGTGGGTTTAGCTAGTATGCACTAAGGGAAGGGCTGAAATTTGGCCATCAGCACCAATCGAACTCAAGGGCTGCTGGTTGGGCCAGGTCCTCTGTGCTCTTCAACTGAGCTCATTGCTTATTGATCAGTTACCACTGACAACGAGTTAAGCAGCACACACTTCTTTATTTACAATCTCCATGAGCCCTGATATGGTTGCCAGGTCCCCTGCATAGGGTCTCACGGGCTCCAGGCATGAAGCTGGGGCACATCTTATCTGGAGACTCAGCTGGCTAAGGCCTTACTCAGGAAACTGATGCAACTAAGTTCTCTGTGGTTACAGTGCCGAGAACTTTGGCTCCTAACTATCTGCCAGGTTTCTCTATAGTCTCTAGAGAACACTGACAGCCCCTCCAGAGGCTACTCGAAGCCACTGATGACCATCTGAACCCATAGAGGGTGCCAAAACTTCTTGACCCTTCAGCCTCTCCAAGTAGACCACTTACCTCATTAAGCTTGTAGTCTCTATCTCCAGGTCGCTAAGATGGACGTTTCTATAATGTGAAAAACATCAGAGTGGCCTTCTACTCCCTTCTGTGAGAAGTATATCACAGATCTCACTCTCTCATGCAAGGGAAAGGTTGGGACAGCAGGAAGGTGCCATCTTAGAGTCTGTCCATCCTGACTTCATCACCTAGTCCTCACAGCAACACTAAGGTGAGTTTTGTTAGTAACCTCATGCTGTGGGGAAAGGAGAGAGAGAGAGAGAGAGAGAGAGAGAGAGAGAGAGAGAGAGAGAGAGAGAGAGAGAAATAGCTGAGCACACAAAACCCCTGAACAACAGGGGAGGAAAGTGTACAGAGAGCAGGATAAAGAAATCCATAACTCGAGTAGACACCACAGTCCGTGATGCTGGGGATGGAGGACAGAAAGATGTAGGTGAGCTTGCAAGATTGGTACCATCCTAGGTGTCCACCCAAGACTGAAGGAGATGTGTAAACACAGAGAGCTACATACTGTTAAGGTGGTATTATTCTTCACAAACAAAAAGTAGACAGAACCCAAACATCCCTCGGTGGCAGATTCCTAAGCACGTGTGTCAGAGCCACACAATGCCACAACAAAGGGGGACTAACTATTGGTAGGTACTCCTCAGAGGACTTCAAAGCCATTATGCTAAATAAAAGGAGTCAGACACAAAAGGCCCCATATCGCACGACTCCATTTATATGAAATGTCCAGAACAGACAAATCCAGAGAGACAGAAAGCAGATTAGTGATGGCTCTGGGCTTGGGGCGGGGAGCAGAGTGATTGCAAGTGGCAGGAGCTCCTTCCTGAGGTGATGCGAATGCTTCGGGAGGGAATGCGGTGATGGCTGCGCCACTCCATCAACCCACCAAGAACCACCAAATTGTATGTGTCAGACAAGCAGGTTTTACTGCATGTAAATGCCAACTCATAACGCGGCTGTAGAAGCAGAAAGATTTGGGCAATAAGTTGTCAGTGCCCACTCCCCTGCAATCAGCCTCTTCCTCTCTCAGAGACCAGGCACTGAGGGTGAGCATTGTGGAGGAGATGAGGGCTATGAAGAATGAGGACCCAAAAGGCGGGCGAAGGTGGGGCTGGCAGAGCTGCAAGCGGAGTTGACAGAGGGAAGGTCACGCTGACAGAGCTGAGGTCTGACCCGAGTGGAGACTGAACTGTGGACAGTCTAGCATTCTCTAATCCTGCTCCCCTCCAAAAGCCAATACCTCGGCAGGAAGAATAAATAAAGAAGGGATCAGTTAGATTAAAGTAGACTTGGCAT
Source organism: Myodes glareolus (assembly GCF_982192425.1). Taxonomy (NCBI): domain Eukaryota; kingdom Metazoa; phylum Chordata; class Mammalia; order Rodentia; family Cricetidae; genus Myodes; species Myodes glareolus. Next base: position 69,188,441 of record NC_142028.1, on the reverse strand, counting down.
TTAACTGAACAAGGTGGGGGAGAAAAGACAAAAAGGTTGAGGGTGTTTTGTTGGCAAGAACAGAGTCATCTGAGAGCGGTTGCATCTCTAGAGAGCAGGAACGGAAGTGATGTCTGGGACGGGAGAGTCTCCATGTCCTGAAATGGGCTCTCCATATCAGGGCTGAGCCCAGTGGCAGGGGCTTGAGGTACAATCAAAAGGGAACATGGCGCATGTCAGTCCCTTTGCCCTTCTTGCCCTCAATTTTGTATGCCATTCTGGAACCTCACCATACCTGAGAAAGGCAGAGTCACCTTTCTTAGGTACTCTGCTAGAGCCACCAGCTTTCAATAGTTTGTTGGCAGCTTGGAGCAGAGTCTAAGAGCACGATTTTTGTAGCCAGCTTGTCTGTTGTCTGTCTGTATGACAGATCCCACACTCATCACTCCTGAGCACCAATCTTCACTACTCTCGGCATTAATTTCCTCTTCGGAAAACAGCATTGACCTCTTCAGGCTGGCACGGGGATTTGATGGGTGTTACTGCAGAGCTCTGAATAGGGTATAGGGCTGAGGAGCATGCTGGAGCATTGGCACCCAGGTGGCAGAGTATTGACTGATACTGACCCTGAATGTGACCCTGGAGCTGGAGGACACAGGCTGTTGTAAGCCAGCAGTTGAATTCGGGACTCAACAGCAAAACTGTACATTCGAACTTAAGATGCTTCGCTTTCAGTCTTGCAAACTTCAGCCTCTTGGTCCAGCCTGAGGATGTCTGTTTGACCCCAGATCTCTAGCAGCGGCTCCACAGCCTCCCGTGGCTGTTCACTATACACATCTGTAAGCAGCTGCCTTGAATGTCTGGTAGATATAATACAGGCTCCTGGAACACCAGAACACCTCCATTGCCGAAAGCTGGAACCCTGGTGTTTATCCAAGGGAGAAAAATACAAAGACCACTCCCCATGGGTCTTCAAACACTTGTTGAGGGTGGGAGGATCCCACCTCTTCTCTCTGGCTCCTCTCTGGGCTTCAGCCACTTGCGGTTGTACTGGGAGCCCCTCTGGGAGGTGGAAGTGATGTACGTACCTCCCCTACCTCCCTGCCCAAGGCACCTTCCATTCATGCTCTGCCTCCCCTCGGAAGAGAGATCGATGCTTTCTGTGTCTCCTGGAGACAGACCCGTGCATTCCTGCAGAACCGGCTATCGACAGCCCTTGCCTCTCTCCCATCTTCCATACTTCATTTGTGAAAAGAACCGTAATTACCCTCAAGGAGTCATTGGAGGGAAAGTGTGCAAATTGAAAAGGGCTGGAAATGGGCACCCCTGGCTGTGCGGAAAACACTTTCCATATTGAACTGTTCTCTCCCCAGCCCGTGTACTCCCACCTGCCTGGGCCTTGCCTCTCCGCTGCAAACCACAGCCGGCTTTGTGCCCACCCCGACAATGGTTGTTTGACATCAACACCGAAAGATTAATGAAGGATTGGGATTTTCCGGGCCCCCCCACCTTCAATGAATAACCACTTTCTTTTCAGCCCCTTCTACGAAACAGCTTGGACAATGAATAAAGCTTCGGTTGTTCTTTCATTTTCTCGTTTCTTCTCTGCTTCCTGTCCACTTGCTTGTTTACGCTGCCTTAGCCTGATTGACCATCCAGTGACCTTGCTAACTGGCCCAGAGACTTTGATCTTGCCAAGTGTGGAGTGCTCTGGATGCAAGGAAGAAAGGGTCCGTGCTCAAGGGTGTTATCTGAGGACAAGATGTTGGAAGTTTGGCCCCATAACTGAAGAGTGTCCTGGGCTAGGGCCAGCTCCCAAGTCTGTGCCTCTGCTGCCCACAACGGTGCCTTTTGGTGATGAGGGTTTTCTGTCTTAGAAACTGTATCAGAACGACTTAGAACCAGAAGAGTTCAGATTTTGGAGAGTTTGGGTCTTGTTTAGCTTCGAGAACATTCTCACAGGCTATGCACTGAACTATACCAGGTTTGGGCTTTCAGATTAAAAACTTCACTGCATTGGTTGGGGGGGGTCTGTATACAAATGACTGCACCCAAAATATGGATGGAAAAATCAAGATACCCACTTTAAGGAGTGTCTGGGGAAGGACCTGTTCCACTGCCAACTATCCCCAGGCTTCATTGCCTTGCTACTGGCTACAACCACAGACTCCATTTTTTAAATTTAATTTTATTATATTATTATTATTACCTTATGCTCTATATCTTGTGTATTCACTTGTTTTGTCTACTCTAAACATGCCTGTTGCTAGGTTTAAGAGCAACTCTACCCCAGAATGATGGCCCATCTCCAGGTCACGACCTTAAGTACCTCTGCAAAAACTCTAATTCCAAACAAAGCCACATTCTGAAGTTCCAGGTGGATCTATCTCTGGGGGACATGATTGAACAATTATAGGACCAAACACAATGCAAAATGCTTCTCTTGTATGTATTCCTTGTATGTGATAAGAAACCACGTGAAAACACTTTCCTCCAAGTACGATGTATATTGAGTAGATCCCTTCCCTTCCTCCTCCCTTTGCTCTGCATTAGTCTCCTCTATTTCCCTAGACAGCTTCATGTCTACTTTGCTGCCATTTATGTATCCAGACATCACGTGTTTATGTGAAATCTAGGAGTCACATGTGAAAAGGGAATAGACGGTTGTTTTCTTTCTGAGACTGGCTTAATTCACTTAATATGATCAATCGGTCCCCATTTCATTCATTTTCCTGCAGATGGCGTAACCTCATTTACTTTTAAGGCTGGAGAAAACTCCATCATCCATTGTAACTTTTGTGTTCCTTGGAACTCGGATCCTGGGCTGTCTCCAGTCTCCACCCTCTGCCCAGTTCTGAGGATGACCATTGTCCAGGGCACCTTGTAGCTGCTGTATGACTTCAGAGACCCGCCGTGGCGTGGAAGAATACGGACTGAGTAGGAGACCTGAAGCAGCGGGTGGAGCAGGTGGCCCCTGTGGCCTGCCTCCCTGCTGTCTGCCCTGCAAGCAGGAAGCCCTCAGATGCCACCCAGAGCTGAGAGGGGCTGCTCAAGACCTCACTGCTCTCTGTCCCTCTTCTCTTCATCTTGTCTGCCCAGTTCTAAGTCCTCAGGCCCGAACAACCTTCAGCCTGGCCGGTGTGTTGGACATTGTCCCCTTCTCCCAGTGACCTGTTCTGCTCCCCCAGCCCTGATTTTCTCTATTGACTCAGATGACAACCACAGGGTTAAAAGCAAATCCCTGTCACATTTCTTTGCTCCAGGTACTGCTTTAAAAGCATATCCTCATTCATTTAAACCTTGTGGGGAGAGCACTGTTAACTGTCACCTCTATCTTCTGCACAAAGAAACTGAGGCATAGAAAGCTTTACTGATTTGCTTAAGGTGGGGTTTTTCTAGACCTCACAGCATTGACGCTGTGGGGTGACATGCCTCTGTGCCTAGTCAAATGTCCAGCAGCAGCCTTGGCTTCGGCCATTCAGTGCCTGCCACGACAGACCCCTTTGCGACCCTCTGCCATCCAGAAGCCCTCCAGAGCAGAGAGAGCAAAGGTCTCCAAGGCAGAGAGAGCAAAGTCACCCCTCAGTGGAGAGCCACAGTTCGGAGGTCATGGCTAATGAGTGCCAAAGCCAGAACTCCACAGCTGCACGCTTCCATCTGTCCGAGCCTGAGTCTGCACTGCCAGTGACATCCAAAATTGAGCCCCACGCGTTTTAGAGTCCACCCCGTCTGCCGCTTAGCAGCCCTCTAAGCCACCAGAGTTGGGACCGCAGAGGAGGAAACTTGCTCTTCGAACCTGCCCAGGGCCACTTACCTCTCTTCTTTCTGTCTGTGACTAGGCTCAGACAACAACCTTGTGCGGATCATGAGCATGGCTTCTCCGGCTGACCCCTAAGCTTCTGCCATGGTTACTCGCATGTCCATCTCAGAACAGGAGAAGGGGTCTCACCCACTAAAGCTGTCCTGGGAACATCGAAAGGACCGAGCCCACCTCCTTAAGGACATGAGAGATTCTCACTGAGCTCACGGAGTAGGGGAGGGGATGCCTCTCGACATTCTCGGACTGTGGCCTGTGCCAGCTCTAGAAAAGGCAAGTGTTTTGGCGTCTATGGAGAAGACAATTAAACACTGGGTTAATTGTCCCAGTGGCCATGGCTTCCTGCCCTGGCTCATGTCCACCTCTTCTTCCACAGAGAGGAAAGAAAACCCCCACCTCTCTTGTATGCGTGCGTGCGTGGGCACACACACACACACACACACACACACACACACATTCTCACACAGCAATTGTGAAAGGCTCCGCGTATCTTTAACAAAAGCTCTTCTCCATCAGATTCTAGAATGAACAAGAAAGGCCCCATCATGTCACTCTCGGGGGGAAACATACCTGCTCCTTCTAAATACATGGTGTCTCTGAGGCAGTGGCTGCTTTTCACCACCTGCTATCATCGCTCCTTTTTTATTGGCACATAAAAGGGCTTCCTGTAAAACATATTAAAGCTTCCAATTCAAAATGAAAGGCACTCCATGTAAAATCTCTCCACGCTCGGGAGCCACAGTCAGAGGGGCTGCTGGCATGTTTCCTGCATGGAAGGAACAGAATTCACTTCTGCATGAGCTGAACACCACCCCTCAACGAACGGTGCTGAGAGAGGCGGAATATGTATGGGGACCCTACAGAACTCAAAGCTTCTCCTGGGCCTGGGACAGTGAGGTGGGTTCCCACACCTGTCTGGGGGATGCGGAGTGAGCCCCGGGCAAACATGATCCTCCGCTCCCAGGTGCCTGCTTTATTATTTATTTTGAACAATTGAATTCAGATGATTGAGGAGAAAACTGTTATTATCTTCATGCACAAACAAACGTGGAAGTACCAGGGAGTCGCATGCAAAGACTATCCAAGGTGTGCATTTCAGATGAGAACTCGAGATTTCAGAGACACTGCCTGAGTGCGGCCAGCCGTCCCTCCAGCACAGACTCTTTGACAGGAGCGCTGGAGCAGCCTGGATGCTGACTCTAAGCCCTAGTTCTCCTGTAAGGCATTCAAAATCCTTTACAACCTGACTCCATTGCTGGGCTGAAAAGGCCACCTGACTGGCATGCAAGCTTCTTGAGTGCAGTCTCGGAGGCTGCCATCCCTGGCCCCACTGCAGTGCCTCTTGCACCCATCCCAAGGGGACTTAGGGCAGAGCAGACAATCCACAGCTGCCAGCCAAATCAGAGGAGAGCAGGAGAGTTCGCAAACATCCTGCTGAGCCCGGAGCTCCACGCCAGCCCCGTCCAGGGAAACCTCTTCAGGCCTCTCTCATGCCCAGCCCTTCACTTTCTTTTTTTTCTATTCATTCCTTTAATGAGGAGCCAAGCACACTTTGCCTGTGAACGGCTCCCCCAACTCCCCTGGCAGAATCCATGCTTCTTCGCTGCAGCGCCCACCACATCTCCATCTCTTCCAAGATGGACCTTCTTTTCTGGCTAAATGTCAGTCTCCTTCATTCGGAAGGGAGCTCTCTGAAGCAGGGACCTGACCTGTGTATGTTTGTATCGTTGGTCCTTGGCACTTAATAGCTATATTATTATATATTGAGATGGATATGTGAGATGGAGGTAAGAAGGAAGAAGAGTCTGACTTCTATCTGTATCTGTAGTTGTGACTGTAATACTAACGACTAGAGCCTGGACCATTTCGTCACTCAGTGTTGATGGGGTTCTTGGTTCCAGAATGCCAGCATCTTCTTGGCATTGGGGGAGGGCCACCTTGCAGCACCATAGTACGGTAGAGTGGAGGACATGAAGAGGCAGGGCAGGGGAACCAGCTCAGGTTTCTCTTCCTCTTTGGATGAAGCCACTAATGCAAGCTGGGCATATGGCTCAGTTAGCAGAATGTTTGCTTGCCTAAGTCCCTGACTTCAGTCTCTGGCACAGCGTAAACCAGGCACAGTACTGAATCTCAGCCCGTACTTAAAAGGTAGAGGTGGGAGGTCAGATTACAGGTCACTATCTCCCCAACAGATCCTCCCGAATGCTTTAAGATCCTCACTGGCTTGGTCCTCCTGGGTGAAGTGTTACAAGGCCGGGATTCAGCTTGCCGGGAACCAAGTACTAGGCCTAAAAGCTTTGCAGAGGACAGACTTCATGACCTTCTGTCTCTGTGTCCCTGAGTGTGTGCGGGCTGCCACAGATCATGCAATGGATCACAGTGGCGATAACCATCGACTAGAGTGTCTGGGGTCAGCAGTGGAAGCTGAAACCGCAGGTTAATATCAGACATCTCATTGCCCTGCCTGGAAGGGCAGTGGCATTAAGGCTGCTATCCTGGTCTCACTTCCTGGGTGACCCAGAGGTCACTCTGGGCTTTCATCAGAGAGTAGCATTGAGCCAGCGATACATATGGCTTGGAGTGGAGAGTTCAGGGCTCCAGGGCCTGAGTCTGTAGCTTTCACATAGGCTTTGGTTTCCTCCAGCTCAGTCCTCTCCTCTGGGTGCCTGTACTGCTGGTCCCTGAGTGTCTTCTCTATTTCCAGTCTGACCAGAGCATGGCTCCTGAACCAGCAGTAGCACAAGGGGCCCCACCCAGACTCACTTATGTATTATAGAACATTACTTTTACTGTGCAAAGATGTGTTCCACTGGTTTATGCTGCATTTGATTAACGATGTAATGATGAAAGGTGTGCTGTATTTGTTTCACTTTTCCTTCCTAAGTTACCTGACTGGTCTAATAAAAAGCTGAATGTCCAATAGCTAGGCTGTAGAGAGAGAGGCGAGGCTGACAGGCAGAGAGAATAAATAGGAGAGAAGAGAGAAGAGAAGAATGAAGGAGAAGAGAGAGGGGTGGGGGGGGGAACATGTTCAGGACAAGAAGCCAGGCAGCCACGACACCAGACAGACAGACACAAGAAGCAGTGAAAGTAAGATATGCAAAGAAAAGAAAAGAAAAGAAAAAAGCCTCAAGGCAAAAGGTAGCTAAAGAGAAACAGGTTAATTTAAAAGAGCCAGCCAGAAATGATCCTAAACTAGACCAAGCATTCAAAACTGATAATTAGTCTCTGTGTCATGATTTGGGAGCTGGTTGCCAGGTGATTCAAAGGTGAGAACCAGGCACGTGTAGCTGGACCTCAGCGAAGCCCTTCAGCAGGGTTGTCTCAGACCTGCCCAGTTCCCTGAGAGACTCTAGAGCGATAGTTCCCAACTCGGGGGTTGTGATTCTCAGGGTCATTGGAAAACATGAATATTTACATTGTGATTCATAACAGTAGCAAAATTACAGTTATGAAGTAACAGCAGAATAATTTTTTTATTTAGAGGTCATCACAGCATGAGGAACAACGTTTTAAAGGCTTAGCATTAGGAAGGTTAAGAACCAGTACTCTAGAGACTGAAGATGGGGTAAGTTTGGTGTCCACTCAGATGTGTGTGCTGGACCAGAGGTGCTGACATTCTAAAACTAAAGATCTAGTTCTGGCACAGGCAGCCATGTCTACGGGGTTCCATGTTTGTGTGCGTGACCTCCAGGTGTATTATAGTAGCATAAGACAGTTCACAATTTCTGGAACGTCTTACTCACGTTGGTTCTGCTCAGAACAGTACCATAAGCAGCCTGTGACCACAGAATGCTCCAAGTACAGCAGCATGCAGTGGCTGTGTTCACAGATCAACACACACACACACACACACACACACACACACACACACACGGCTGGCCTGGCCGCTGGTTGGGAAGGCAGGCCCTATTTCCAGGGAAGAGAATCTAGTCTCTGAAAAAACTGGCAGGAAGCAGCAGTAATGTCTAAACTGGAGCCCAGAGCTCCTGACATAGAGTCTAATAACCCTACCTCTCCCTGCCCTGGTTGGGGCCCCTTGTCAAAAGGTCCCCAGACCCAGCATCATAAAATGTCAAGTATTAGGAACCCAAGATGAATTGGTGGCACGGTGTTAAGATGGGCTGCAGGAACTAGACAAGACTTCTGCAGTGGAAGACCGGGTCCAATCACCATGATTTCCAAGTTATCCATATGCCAGGTACTCCTCTAAGAGCTCCGTGTGTCCGTTTATTTGATCCTGATACCTCATTGCTATTATTATACCCATTTTACAGACAAAGAAACTAAAGCACAGAATAGTTAAGCAACTTGTCTAGGGTCAAACTAGACAAGCATGGAACTATAGGAACTCAGAGTTTAAACATGGGTCTTCTGGCTGGATGATGGAAGACTTCACTTCCTTTTTGTGTTTGGTAGGGTTTATGGGGGCAGTAGTGCGTGCGTGTATGCGTGCTTGTGCAGGGATGGGGTCAATGCTTGGCGTCTTCCTCAATCAGTGACCGCCTTTTATTTATTTACTTATTTATCTATCTATTTATTTATTTTAAGCAGGGTCTCTCACTGAAGATGGAGTTTACTGATTTTGACAGACGGGGCTGACCAGAGTACCTTCTTTGCCTCCCCAGTTGTAGTACCTGGCTTCTAGCGATTGAATTCAGGACTTTGTGAATAGGTGCCTTACCAACCGAGGGTCTTCCCAGCCCTCAAAGCTGCCTCTTTTCTTCATTGTGTCTACTTGTGTTCTCAGTCGCTCACAGACCCGAAGCCTCCGGGCCACTTAGGAAACAGAACACTCATTCTCGGTCCCAGTTGGGATATGCAAATCAGAAACTCTGGGGCTGGGGCTCAGCAGTCTGTGGTTTTCAGATTTCTCCAGGGGGTCATGCGCCATGGTAAAGCTTGAAAATCACCCCATCACCCCGTTAGAGGGTTCCATGAAGATGTTTCTGGAAGTCTCGGCAATGAATTCACAAGATGCTAACTTTTGCTATGACCAGTCTACTTCTCAAGGGGCGGAAAGATGCCCACTTCCTTGGTAAAGTGCCCTACTAGCAAAATGATGGTGATAGTGATAGTGGTGGTGGTGATGGTGGTGATGGTGATGGTGGTAGTGGTGATGATGGTGGTGGTGATGGTGGTGATGGTGATGGTGGTAGTGGTGGTGGTGATGGTGGTAGTGGTGATGGTGATGGTGGTAGTGGTAGTGATGGTGGTGATGGTGGTGATGATGGTTGTGATGATGGTGGTGGTGATGAAGGTGGTGATGGTGATGGTGGTGATGGTGGTGATGGTGATGGTGATGGTGGTGATGGTGGTGATGGTGATGGTGATGGTGGTGATGATGATGGTGATGGTGGTGATGATGGTGGTGGTGCTGGTAGTGGTGGTGGTGATGGTGATGGTGGTGATGATGGTGATGGTGGTGATGATGGTGGTGGTGATGGTGGTGATGATGGTGATGGTGGTGGTGATGATGGTGGTGGTGGTAGTAGTGGTGGTGATGGTGGTTATGGTGATGACATTAGCAAAAACAGGGAAGATCTTAACAAACTCTAAAGATTTCACCTGATCTTGTTTAAGAGCATGCAGCTGCCAGGAAGGGTCATGGTCCATTTCTGCACTGGAAGTATCCTATAACCTCCTCCACGGCCCCGCCATAGAAGATCCTTATTTTAACTCACTGACCTGATGGCTGATTTCACGCAGATGCCCCCGTCTGCCCACATGGCCTTCTCACCAGCTCTTAGCCCCTAGCACACACTCAGGAGCTGCCTAGACCCCTCCCAGTAGGACTGACTTGCCCCTCTTATCTCTGCAAGTCACTATGGGTGGTAAGCAGCCCCCACCCCACTCCCCGCTTCCCTGGGCTGGGTACATAATTGGCCTGGTGTTCCCCAGTGGTCTCTGGGGAATTGCTTCTGTCAGGGGCATAACAAGCTTATCTGTTAGCCTGAGTTATGTCACCATGTGCTCAGCGTAAATCTGACCGCCTTCCTGACGCGCTGGGACTGGATGGATTTGTGAATAATTTCACCACCACAATTATTTTACAATTTTGAATCTTCCCTGGCAACTTAATGCATAGTTTGCCAGGAGAAGCCGCATAAATCAGGATTTCAAACAAAGGCTCTCCACCCAGGCCAGGGGCTCACTAGTCCCTCCCAAGAGAAAAGCTAGGGAAAGCAGCAAGCAGCGGATGCAGAGTTGGTCTTCTATCCCCAGCCCCCAGTGCAGGACCTTAACTCAGGGCTGACTCCTGCCAGGGGAGTTGCAAGACTTCCCCAGGCAGCCTTTTCTCTTTATTTTGGACTTAGTTGATTTCTCCACTTACGGATGGAAGCGAGGGATGATGGTGATTTCTCCTCCTTTCACATAGAGTGACTCTCCATCACAACTTCCGGAATCCCAGGAGGGCAGAGACCACCGCTGAGGGGCAAAGAAAGGTATGAGACTTCTCCCACCTGTCAACCCAAGTAGTTCTCTCTCTATTTCACAAGTCCGGCTGCTGCTGGTGTTAGTGCATACTAACAAAATTCTAGAAATCCTGGTCTCGTCTAACCCTGTGACTTGGCGCTTGGGCATTTCAAAGTGATTGATGATTGACTGAGGTGCTGAATCATTTTGATGCAAGCCTGTGAGTTAGAAATGTGGACTTGGGAGTAGAGCCCTCAATCCATCTCCGTTCATTAACTTGCTTGTGTGTGATTGTAAGCTACAGCTACTTAACCCTCTTGGCCTCCATTTCTTCATCTGTTAAATGGAACCTGCCCTGCGTAGTAAAGGAGGTAATATACGCAGGGCACATCTCGGGATCTGGCACATAATATACACTCAGGGCTTCGGCGATCTTGAGCCAATGTCAGTAATATGGGTATGCTAAGCCACAGGGATGAGCAGGGCAAACCATCCTGTAACAGACTTGGACGATAGGGAAAGGCGAGGCAGAAATGAATGGAACTGCTATTGTGCCTTTGCAGCACGTGGGGAGGGTGGATGAGGTGGGGGTGGGGGTGTCTTCCAATCTGCCTTTTGCTGGCAGGAGTGGCAGAGTGACCTTGAAGCCTCCCACTGTGGGCCTGGCTTGCCTTCCCCGTCTCAGGCACCTGCTGGCAGGAGCCTCCTCAACCATTCTAGCCGAAAGGACTCTGCAGGCTTGCAGGCTCTCAACCCAGCTATTAGCAGCTCTTTAAGCCACGTTATCTGTTTGCTCCCAGAATGTCTCATTAGCAGGCTTTATTTAGGCTCTGCTGGCCTGACCAAGCTTGCGTCCACAGGCTTCTATGCCTGTTTATTAGCCATGCTTTTGCTTGCTTGGGTGTTGTTTTGCTTTTGAAGCTTCTCCTAGTGCTGAAAGGTTTCCAAGTCCTTGCAGGGGTAGGGGTGGGGAGTCCAAGGGTGGGGTCTGCACTGATGTTGGCTTTCATAGTCCAGAAGAAGAAGCCATTCTTACTTTGGACCTGGGAGGGGAATTCATTCATTCATTCATCATTCATTCTCTCTTTCATTAATTCTTTCATTCTTCATTCATTCCCATACTCATTATTCTTATGTGATGAGGATTCTTCAAGGCCTTGTCTATCCAGAAAGTACAGTGGCAACAAAGTAGAACGATTTCTGCCTTCTTGGAGCTCGGAGTCCAGTAGGAGAACCCTCACTTACTAAAGGAAAGGTGTGGGTCCTCCCTACTCATGGGAGCACCTGATCCAGATCAGAACACATCCCAGAGGCGGTCCCTGTAGGACTGATGAAGGAGTGTCCCTAAGATAGGAACAGGATCCAACATGATTGAAGCACCTGCTTACCACACACCTGCCCAGTCCTTTCTCATGACTTTCTTGTGGTTTCCAACCCAGCCTACACATAGCTACCCCTTCCTCATTGGTGATACAGACCTGGCCAGATAGCATCCTGGTCCCTTTTGCTGTCACTGAGTGTTATTTGTTTAGGCCAGGTTTTCTTTCCAGGAGTCTATCCAAGACCTGGGACAGAAATGAACAGAATAAAACTTTCCATTTATAATTCACATGTATGTGTGCATATATACACACACGTGTACAGGTGCCTACTTCACATACCTGCACACAGACTTATGCAAACAGGTAGGCAGGCATTCAGAAAGATATATTTACCCACTAATAGGTGCCTGAACACACACACACACACACACACACACACACACACACACACACACAATTCACATGGATAAGACATGGAGGATGGTGGGAGAATGCAAAGAGACAAAGTTCCTAAATCAAGGATCTTAGTTCTGGGGAGACAAGGAAAAGACAATCTAGCCACAACAACAACAAAATAAACACACAACATCAAATAGAAAGGATGCATTGCAGGGAATCAACAGGACTCTATGAGCAATAATAGCGGGGAGTGTGTACTGAATGTCAGATGCAGAGGCAAACAGCAGGGGTGGCTTTAAGCGTGGGGCACAGTCATGCAGAAGCCCAGAGGGGAAAAACATGTGACACGTTCAGGGACTGAAAGATGGAAGCCAGTGTTCCTAGAGAGTACAGCACAGCCCCTGCATTAGCGTCTGTGTGGAGACTCAACACTTGTACAAGCAAGTAGGCCAAGCACACACAGAGGTGCAGAGTCTCACAGTGTGCCTGTGTGAACAAGCACACACACACACACACACACACACACACACACACACACTGCATACATGCGAACAGGCAGCACAGAGCGGTGCACAAACACGGGTATAGCAAAGACAAATAAACCCCCCAGGAGAGTACGCTGACCCGGCACAGCTGCCTAGACACACGAATTAGTGTTTGACCACACAGATGCCCCTTTCCCTCGTGGACAGAGACACCACATAAGTGTACTCCACGTCTGCACGGATCTGTCCCCCGCCCTCCAAGGTGGCATTCACTCATGTGTACACATGATACATGCGGGGGAAACACGAGTTTCTGACAGCCTGAAGATCCCTGAGCTGGAGATCATTGACATCAATGGCTGTTAAGTAGCTAATCCCTCATTCAGGTCTCTGAACATTTAGGGGCATAATCCTTGGCCTCCTCCATTGCTGGTGGCTTTGAGAGGATTCCAGAGGGTGAGGACAGGCGACAAGAGATTGGAGTCTCCTTAGGGTCCTTGCCAGCGCTAAGCCTCCTCTGACAGTCGTTTCTGCTCCCCTGGGCTGCGGGCAGCCACAGATCTCTGATTGTAGAGGGATCTTTACTCTGTAATTCATTTCTTTTGCTTTTCTTTGGAGATTAGACATGTTCCCCCGCTGGCCATTAGAGCCTGCCTGAGCTGTCTGGGGCCTGGAGGGACTGTCCACAGTCAGAGGCAGATTCCTGAAGGTCTGGGCAGCCGTCCGCACTGGGTGGGCAAGAAGCAGCTGGGGACCCCACTCTCTAAGGAGATGTATTCCAATCAAGGGGAGGAGAGATTTACTCAAAGAAAGATATAAAATAAACATTAAAATAGAAACCACATGAGCATCAACTGAGATGCCCACAAAGCCTCTATTTTGCCATCTGTGAGATGGGCCTTAGGGCACTCTAGCTCCTGTTTCCATGAGCAACTTGGAAGGAAATGAGCAAACTGCTCTCTGGCTTCTTCCCAGGCCTATGGAGGCCTCTCGGGGCGCCTTCTACCTGCTTCCTCTTCTCTCCTGCCTTTTCCATCACTAAGGTCCCACCATCACCAACATCAATGGCAGAGTACACCACTCTTTACAAGGCATCGCCTTTGATCTCCAAGGAATGCCTAGCCCTTGTTTGCTTGCAAGAAAAATTGGTTCTGGCTTATCATGTCCCACCGGGAGGTGTTGCCTCCTCCCTGGAGTTCACTTGGTTCAGCTCTGGTTACAGGATCACCACCCGTGGTCCTGGCTCCTTGCTGGTGTCCCTTTGAAACTGCTTCCTCTTTCCTCTTTATTGCTAGTGTGCCTGCGGCTGCTCCTGCTCCACTTAGAGCCTCTGTGAGGATGGGAGCCTGTCCTAACCACGTTCCCTGGTATTCTGAAGAGCTCTGAGCTGCCACACTGCTAACAAAAGAATGCTGAAGAGGTGAGGCCCTGCCCATTCCAAAATGGCAACTTGTTTGCTTGTAGTACTGGAGACTGAACCCAGGGCTAAGTCTCGGTTACTAGGTAAGCCTCTTGACTAGCCTGTTTTTTGCTTTTCTGTTTGTTTCTCGAGACAAGGTTTCTCTGTAGCTTTGGAGCTTGTCCTAGATCTAGCTCTTGTAGACCAGGTTGGCCTCAAACTCACAGAGATCCACCTGCCTCTGCCTCCCGAGTGCTGACATTAAAGTTGTATGCCACCACACCCAGCTTGCTCCTTACTTTTAATCTTAAAACACTAAGTTGCCCAGGCTGGCCTTGAACTCACTCTAGTCCAAGCAGGCCCGAACTTGCAATTGTCTTACGACAGTCTTCCCAGTGTCTGGAATTACAGACCTACCCCCAACAAACCCAGCTCAGGCAACCTATGTTGAAAGTCAGACATGGAATTTCTCTTTCCGTAAGGGCTCCTTTGTCCAGGGAAGCAGCTTAGACTTTGAAGTGGAAGGGAACACCCACTGTGGACCTCCTGGCTCCGTGCAGGGTTAGAACAAGCTAGAAGGTCAAAGGAAAAAGTAAAATAAACTGCTTACATTATATACAATATATATATAGTTGTATTATATGATAATGCATATATAATATATAGCATATATTATATTAAATATATAGTTTGTTTATTGGGGCAGGGTGGGTGTACCTGTGCTGTTGCGCATGTAGAGGTCAGAGTATAACTTTCAGAAGTCAGTTCTTCCTTCTCTATCATAGCCTGGGAAGTAAAGTCACATCATCAGGCAAGGTGGCAAATTCCCCTACCCATTGAGCCATCTCTCCAGTCTCAGAAAGGGAACTCTCGAGATTTACATTTTCCATACTAGGCATGTGCTGGTGCCCACAGGGTAATGCCTCTCCCAACCCTCAGGCTTCAGTAAAACTGGATTTGTATGAGCTGTTTAGTTGGTGATGCTTCTGGTCACCAAGAGCAACAGTATTCAGTGGAGTGACCCATGAGGAACAGGTACAAGTTGTACCCAAGTCCAGAATGGGGGCAGAAGGGGGGACCTCCAGAAACCACTGTAATCTTAGGCAGGAACCCAGGAGCAGGGCCTGCCCAAGAATCGGCAAGACGAGGTAGATAACGATGACATGGCAGGATCCCAGGACTGGAATGTGAGTGTGGTGGGAAGGTACACACAAGCATTTCCTGAGGGTGGACACCACAAGAGATGGCCAATCATAGTGACTCTGTAGCTAAGGGAGGGGACTTCTCAGGAGATACCTGTTCCACCCCTGGCAGATCCCAGAGTGAGACAACCCACAGGGACCAGTCCACATCTGCTCTCTAGTCAAGGAGGGGCAGAAGTCTCATTAAGGTCATTCTGAGCCCTGCAGGGGAGGGGGGCACTGCTGCAGCCCCTTTGCCTCAGGCCCTCCTAACTGCTGAGGACCCGCATAACACAAGGAGGCTCCAAACATGCCCATCACTCCTGCCTCTGGGGAGGTCTCGTGGAGTTCACTCCACTGGCAGCCATTCGGCGTGTCTATTAAATTAAATTGAGCAATTACCCTGGGTTTCAAGGCAGAATGATGGAGAGGGAGGCAGGCAAGTCAGGGAAGAGGGCGTGATGTGAAGCTCCAGTCGCGATGCAAAGCCTTACACACTGCCAGCAAAGCCATGCTCCCCAACACCAGGCTGCCCTGCTCCCCTGAGTACTGAGGGAGTAGACTGAACCCAACGTGGGGCTCTGTGGCCCTCAGTGACTCGGGGTGAGCTCTCAGATGAAGGACGGTGAGGGACCACCAAAAACAAGGGCTAGAGCTGGAGGAGTTGGTGCTGGTTGGTCTGCCAGGACGGCGTAGGGTGGGTATACCACACGAGGCAGCTTAGGAGTCTCCCCAGAGCCTGCATTCCCAGGGAAACGAGCAAAACACATTTCTTTATTTGTTCCGCAGGTAATTATTAGGAACCTGCTCTGAGCCAGTGTGCCTGGCCTTCGAGGGAGAGTTTCTGCAGAGCAATTAGGTTGGAAAGTGGATGTCAAGACAAAGCTCAGAGACCTGAATGTGAACTTGAAGCCCCAAGTTCAAGTGCTTTTATTTCCTCTTAATCAAGAGAAGTTGGAGGAAGCATCCTTGACTTGTCAGGGAGGTGGGGACAGGGAGAGAAGCCAAAGGTGGAAGTAGGAAATGAACTTGGAAGTGTCAGCAACGGCTTGACTAATGAGTCTTCAGTGCCAACCCAGTGGATCTGCCTGTGCCTGAGGGCTGGCACCAGCCACCTCTGCAGACAGTGATGGAGGCCTTCTGCACTCTGACCAACTGAGCGGGACTGGGTGTGTGCTGAAGGTCTCGGGCAAAGAAGACTGAAGGGGATTGAGAGGTTGAAGGGCCGAAGCTTTGCCTTGTGTGGGGATTGCAAGATGAAGCCAGGGCTTACATGCAGTGGGTGCGGAGAGGGGTCTGGGTCAGTGTCTGCCAGACACGTGGGACTAGGGGTGAAGTGGCCTGCTTCCTCTAAACATTTGGAGGGGCTCCAATAAGCAGCGTAGAGTCACCGGCTTAGGGCCAACAGGCAGCACCTAGCTGGGCACATAGCTTTTCCCCTAACTGGGACTTAGTTCCCTTGCTCCTTGCTCCACAGGTCAGCCTCACTATGGAGCCAGGAGCCAGGGAAGTGAACAGAAAGGCCAGAGGAAAGCCAGGCTAACCAGGCAGAGAAATGCAACCAGGATAGAAAACACAGAGGAGTATGAGCCTCCCCCAAGATACCCTTTAGAAGACCCAGGGGCCAGGTCCATCCCTCCCACTGGCTTAGGCTTTGGTTAGTTGTCATGGCAACATTTATTTGAGCTTAAGGAAGTGTAGTGGCCAGGGAATATGGGGAGGGGGATAGAAGGAGCCTTAGAGAATGTGTCTTTTCAGGGCAACCTGTCCTGGGATGTAGGACCTGGGCTGGTTCTGGTCAAGAATTCCAGGCCACGCCAGGCAGTCACTGTTGAGTTGGAATCTAAAATTTGAAGGTGCAGAAAACTGTGAAGACTTTGGGGGGAAATCACAGTTTGGTCCTGGTTTTGTCTGTTCGACTGGTAAGAATAAAGAAACACAGCCACAGTGAAACCTGTGCAGAAGAGGGTGGGGAGCCAAGGCTGAGGGGGCTTCTGGCAGCACTCCCTCAGAGCACACTTCTTTCCTGTCTTGTAAAACTAAGTAACTCAAATGGTCTGTGCCCTGGTGGCTCCTCTCCCAGATATGGGTGCATAGAGACCCTGTCACCCATGCCCCCCCCGGGGGGGGCACATGCTCAGGGGCACAGAGCAGTCTTGCTCCTCACTGTCAGGGTAAAGACATCTGCTCCTCACAAAATCTGTTCTTAAACATAAAACACGGGCATCTGGAAACAGCCCAAACGGCCAGCGCTGGAGAAATGGTTGGGTGAATTGTGGTGAAGCTCCCACAATAGACCCACACAGAGCAATGAAAAATGGAGGCATTGAGACCACACACAATAACCTTCATAAATCCCAGAAACGGGATGGAGAAGAAAGGGAAGTCTCCAAAGACCACAACCAAAAGAAGTAAAACTTGAAGATGTGCAAACATGCTCGTGGTAAGATGGGGGGAGGAAAAGGAAGGGAAGGAAGGAGGGGTGAATGAAGAGGAGAGGTAGAGCAGGGGAGAGAGAAGGGAGGGGGCAGGGAGGAGAGAGAGAAAGGAGGAGGGAGGGCAAGGGAGAGAGACAGAAGGAAGAGGAGGAGGCAGGAAGAAAACAAGGCAAGCTAACACTAGAAGCCGCTGCAGGAGGGCCAGTGTAGGACGAGAGAGGAGCCCCAGGGGTCTGGCCATGTTCTAATTCTCAGGGCAGAGTCCTGGGTTCCTGGTTGTTTGTTATTAAATTAAAACAAAAACAAATATTAAAAAAAAGAGGGCTGTGACTGAAGACTGAATACCCCAAATAAAACTTTGTACTAATCCAATTTTGTGGTCAGGGGTATAAAAAAATTCTTTTGGGACCCCCGTCAGAGGCCTCTTGGGAGGCCTTCTCCAGCCTGACTCTGTCATGGAGTGACTTCTGTCCCAGACTGCTTCCTTCCTACAAACACCCAAGTCTCACACCTATCTCAGCAACATCTATCTGTGCTCAGCTTGGAGGGACATTTAGAAGTGTTGACCCTCATGGCTAGGATGCTGTTCAGTTGGCAGAGCAGCCTTTGAAGTCACAAAGTCCCAGGTTGCATACCAACACCACTTCACGTAGCCATGGTAGCGCATGCCTGTCGTCCCAGCACTTGGGAGGAGGAAGCAGGAGCATCAGAAGTTCAAGGCCATTCTAAGCTACCTGTGACCCTATCTCAAAATGAAAACAAATGAAACAATGTAACAGCACGAGAAGAAGGTCCCCGAGGAGAGGAGCCACCACTTACTGCGGTTAACTTGTCCCCAGGCTCCAGGTCAGGGAGCCTGTAAGATACTTAACCAGAATGGGAGAAGGTCAGCTGTCCCACAGCTGTTCCACATCTGGGTGTGGCCTCTGCACCTGGGGTATCAGTCCCTCCTAGCTCCCTTCACCACAAGTTTCTGCACACAGGAAACTAACACTAAGAGGCTCAGACATCATGTCGCTGTCCCTCCTACCTTTCCTAACTGTGTGCATAGCTCCCTGGCTCGCCTCTCTGTCAAGGGTATTGGCTAAAGAGCTGCCTGTGCCTGGCATTGGTCCAGCGTCTGGCAAAGGGAACCACACCCTTGCCCCTGGTGGGGAAGAGACGAAGGAGATAGACAAGAAACACGACTAGCCTGACAAACCCCAGGGTAGCCTGTAAAGTGTTGTGCAAGAAAAAGGGGCGCGGGGGGGGGGTGGGGTGGGGGGTGGGGAGAAAGCCTGGGCTCAGAGCAGGCTTAAACAGAGAGGCACTGAGGTGGATCCTTTAGGGGGGCTAACCTGGAAGGTAACCGAGGGAGTGAGAGTCAGAAGGGGCAGTGGGGACAGCAGTGCTGAGGTGTGTGGCAGCTCTTGGGGTTCAGAGAATGGCAAGAAGGGTCCTGCAGAGGGGACTCAGGGACCAGGGAGTAGGAAGACACACCAGACCAGTTTGTAAGGATTGCGGCTTTGACCGAGTGACACAGGAGTCATGATGGGTGTGATCAAACTCAGCTCCTTAGGCTTGGCATCAAGCACTCCTATCCCGAAGGGCTTCTTGCTCCACCGTGCCATGGAGGAAGACAGAAGGTGAGGGGACACACTGGAGAGAGCAGTGGGAGCTGAGGCTCAGCAGCAGCAAACCCACACCATGATAACAGCGGGAGACCCACCCACTGACGTCCTAAAGGTCCCACTTCTCAGTACTGTCAAATTCGGGGTGATGGCTCACTTCCGCATGATACCCAGAACTCATGTGGTAGAAAGAGAGAGTTGACTACAACAAAGTTGCCCTCTGAGCATCACATGTGTGCTGTAACACACGTACGTGTGCACACACACACATGGATGCACACATGCACACACATACACACATATACACACACACAATAAATTAAACTGTCATAAAATTTTCTAAGGAAACTAAACAAGGTCAATCTCTTGTCTCCAGTCCAGGGTCCTCAACCAGGGGGCTTGTTCACTGAGGTAAGCCTGTGGCTTCTTATTTCTAACCCTGCGTCATCCTTTGGACTATAGTTGGGGCCATGCACTGTCCTTCTCTGGGCCTCAGTTTTCGTCTCCTGAGAAAACAGGGGTTATGAGGATTCCAGTATAGATGAGGATGTGGTTAGACAAAGCCGGCAAAGCCATGCTGGTCCCTGTTGTGACTGTCACCGCCCTCTGCAGGTAGGTGGTCCTGAGGCTCAGCCAGGTTTGGACACAGGAGCAGGATGGTCGCCACTACCCTGAATGCTGCATTGTTTGCATTGTTGCTCGCCCCTCCTCTCCTCCCTCTGCCTCTCACCTGCCTCCCCTCCCCAGACCCTGAGAGAGGTTCATGGCCATTCTGTTTAGAATCGCTTATGAGACTAGCAGGTGCCTGGGGGACAATGAACTTGAGGCAAGCCCTGCTTCCTGGGGACTCTCAGAAATTGGGGACAGCTTCTGAAGACACAGCTCTTTTTTTTTTTTTTTTTTTTTTTTTTTTTGGCCCTGGCACCACCAGTCCAAACAAAGGCATTTGCTGCTGGGAAGGCGACAATTGTTTCCGTTCAGCAAGCACTCGCTGCCAACGCCAGTGTTTTCTCTTGGAAGCCAACGTTTGGTTGAGAAGACAATGCCAAGCTAAATATTTTTCTCTGCATAAAAATCCCTTTAATTTTTTAATCATTTGGCAAACATCTCCTCCTCCCTCCCCTCACCCTTCTGTTCCTGGCCTCCCTCTAGCTCTCTCTGCCTCTGGCTGGGTCTCTGCGACATCCAACATCTGGGCAGGGAAGAAGGTTCGGTGGGTCCTAAGATGCCTCTAACCCACAGATGCTGGACTGTGTGCAGATGAACATCCCCTCTGTGTGAGAGCATGGCTTTTTAAGATGTCGTATACGAATGTTTGACTGAATGATTGGGACTTTGTCTTACTCCGTAGCCCAGGGTGGCCTCTCTTCTTTCTACTGCCTCAGCCTCCTGAGTGCTGGGATTACGGACATGTATGAATGCATCAGATTTTTATGCAGAGATGAGTTCATACAGACATGAGTTCAGACCTAACCTTTCCCAGCTTCTGCCTCCTCCAATCCTCTTCATTAAGCTCTGGTGAAGAGGTAAAGCAGACCTTAATGAGGGGACGCTGCGCTGGCATCCAGGGGCAGGGGACAGTAGCCCCCCCTGCTCTATGTTTAATGGCAGCATCTGTCTAGTCCTTCTTGATCCCGCCATTCCTCTGAGGAAGAAGCCACCCACCTGCTCCACCCAATGTCTTGAGCCCCTAGTTTCCAAGTTCTCAGGTTTCATGAAAAGAGTGTTCCCAGCTCCCTGCTTTGGACTCTGCCTCCACTGGGTCTGAGCTCCTTTCCCCCACTGCCATCTCCTGCTCTGAAACTGCCTCACACTCTCCTCTTGTAGTCTGTGGACACTCATGTCCACTGAGGATGGTTTATTTATGTCAAGCCTTTACTTTATATAACACACAGATCTCCTGAACAGAAGCAAGAACCCCAAGAGAGGTAATGCCTGTCTGGTGTGGGACCTGCAGAATGAACTCAAATAAATAACTCAATAAACAAAGCAGGGATCAGGGAACATGCGAGTAAATGGATGAGCCACCAAATGGGTGACACCAGAAATGAGCCCAGCCCCGCGCCTATGCCTGAGGACATAGAATTTGCACTGTCATTGGAGGTGAGGCCAATAAATGGGAAATTGTGTGGAACGAGTCTCAGTGGAACACTTCACTGCAAAGGGCGATTGTGTTTGTTCATCCTTAGTGACAGGAGCTCTGCCGTCATCCACAGAGTTCTAATTTTGAAACATGGACCACACAGCTAAGTTTTGCTCCTGCCTTTTTCAGTTCTTGGCTTACGTCCCTGAACCAGTGGTTTTGCTTCGCTGAGCCTCAGTTTCTTTGTGAGATGGTATTCTCATCCTTCATGGGCATGCACATCCTTCGTGGGTTTGCATCCTTCATGGACATGCACATCCTTCGTGGGTTTGCATCCTTCATGGACATGCTCATCCTTTATGGGCGTGCATATCCTTCGTAGGTTTGCAGGGACTGTGGGGAATCTGACAATATGGCACTGGTTTAATACTGGTTCTTAGGGCCGTTAAGGAGGGTCAGTCTTTAGGTCAGAGCATCCATAAACTTTGGAGCAAGGCCATCTTTAAACTCCAGGGACCATCTGTCCATCCTCTGAGGGGCCATGCAGGCACCAGGACCTCTAACCTCCATGGGAGCACCAGTATCCCCTGGGGTCTATCACATCCCTGTGTCCTCCATAACTGTTCTTGCTTCTGGTGACTGTCACATGGGTAGATTTAGAGAAATCCTCCAGACAAGAAGGAGGAGACTTTCTGGGAAGAGCCACCAGTAGGGTACTGGCACAGGAGACCCATGGGCTCAGAGGGTTTCAAGCATGGTGCCAACTACAACCACTGACTAAGGAGAACCAGAAAACTGACCCTGCTGCAGAGCCAGGACAAAAGCAGGCAATAGCTGCTGGCTTGTGACCTCAGCCTCGCCTACCTCTACCTCTCTATCTATGTGGTCCAGTATCTACCAAAATACTTGGAACAGCACCTGGAACAGAGCGAGCTGTGCTGTGCTGTGCTGTGCATAAATGTCCTCTCTCACTGTGGCCTGAAGAGCTGTCCCCCCACTCTCCAATTTCTTTCTTTGCAAGATAATTGTGTGACCTCACCTCATTGACCTTGAACTTGGCCGTGTGACTGTGACTCCCTTTGGCTACAGGAAATGGGTGAAAGAGTTCTTAAGAACATTCCCTGCTGGTTTTCTTCCTCCAGCCACTGCCAGAAAAGCCCTGTGGGCTAAGCCACAGCGGCTCCCTCATCCTGGGACCTGGGATGAAAAGATGTGTGCGGTCCAGCCAAGTGCAGCCAACTGCAGGTGAGCTGTGGCCCTCATGTCACGAGAGCAAGGGGAGAGATGTTTCTCACCATAAGCTCCAAGATCCCAGGACTGCTGCTGCTGCAAGTGTGGGTCAGCGGACTCATGGTGGTCATTTCTCCATTTTATAGATGGGGAGAATGGCCATTGAATGGCTGAGGGACTTGCTCATAGTTACAGTGATTAAGTAGCAAGGATGCAAGCTTCTCATTCACTCAGCAGCTATTATGGCAGCTACCCTACCGGTGCGGGGGAGGGGGGAACTGCTGTGAAGGCTGAGGGCCCACTCTCAGGGATTGTACCTCTGCACGGAAGAAACAAAAACAGCAAGGTACCTAGAAAACAGACAAGCAAATGACAGGCTGGCATAGAAAGGGGTGAGGGATATGAAACAGGATGAGTGACAAGGGCCAGGTATGTAGCTCAGCTGGTAGAGTGCTTGCCTAGCATGTTCAGGGCCCTGGACTCAAACCCCAGCAATGCTTAAATCAGGCATGGTATATCCTAGCACTGGGGAAGTGAAGGTCAGAAGTTCAAGGTCATTTTCAGCTACTCAGGGGAGGGGTTGAGGCTATCCTGGACTACATGAGCTCCTGTATCCAGAAGAAAAAGAAGGAGGAGAAGGAGAAGGAGAGGGAGAGGGAGAAGAAGAGGGAGAGGGAGAGGAAGAAGATAGTAGAATGATAAGTTCATAGCTGAGAATAAGGGGAGGGGTAATTTATAAGAAGAGGGAAAAGGATATCCAAAGATTGCATCATCACAGAGGTATAAAGGGGTGGGCAAATGTAGAAAGAGTCCATCACATTCAAGGGCCCAGAGGCAGGACTGAACACGGAGAACCCCAAGAGCATGAAGGAGCTGCATGTGGCTGGAGGGAAGTCAGAGGCAGAAAGAGGGAAGTGGGGTGCAGAGTGGTAGGGCAGAGCACAGACTGTGTCTAATGCACCCACTACGGAGTTTGGAGTTTGTGCTTAGCTCAAGAGGCAGCTGAAACACAGGGGAGAAGAATTGGGGCTGGTGTTTTCACTTTGCCACTGTCACGTATGGGGAAGGGATACAGGGGATCAGTTAGGCAAGCTGTGGTCACACACGAGGGAGACAGTGGCCCTGAATGGGGTCACCACGGTGGAGCCACGTACAGTAGAACCAGGGAAGAACGTTAAAGGTCCCTGGAAACAGGGATAAGATACAGGTGACCTGGGAAGGGTAACCCTCGTGTGCCTTGGTGAGGGTGCAAAATGATCCCATGCACATGTTCACATTGATTATACATTGACACGATAAAACTTCAAGTGGGATGAATCAATTCTAGGGTTCAGACCAATTTGCCTTGTTTCTTCTATTCCTTTTTATTTCGAAAAATGTTTCTTGAAACATAGAAACTGGTTTTGCATGGTGGTGCCTGCGGGGCGCCATCCTGTCCAGCAGGAATGAACCCCACCAAAAACGAGAATTCCTTCTCTGGTCACATCTTTATTTGGAGCATTCCCTTGAGGAAAATTGGGGGAAGGGACGATAGAGCAGGGACGAGAGAAAGCTTAGAGAGAGAGCGTTGGGCCCCGAGGCAGCTGCTTTTAAACGGTGGAGCAGCTTGAACGCTGTCCTGATTGGTTAATGCCATTCTGCTGGTCTGAGCATGTGCAGGCAAGGGTGCAGGCAGGGTTGTTCAGCCCCACATGGCTACCTCCAAACTGCAGGACCACCTGTGCCTCCAGGTGGCTCCCAACATCTCCCCCTAATTATTGTCTTTAAGAGCAATAAGGCAAAACTATTTTTCAATCTGGTCCCCACCTCACTTGGGCTAGCAGGTAGCACACCAATCAAGGACATACAGCACTTCCACCTATACACAGCATGCCAAGGATATCTCTGCTCCCACCCATCCCCAAGGAGGGAGAAAGGCAAAATAGAGTCAGTCAGAAAATTGTTAAGAGATGAGAGGTTGCACAGGGTGTTGCTCAAGTCGATGTTGTGAAACAGCTGCTCTTGGCACCGCCCAGAAGGTCATCTCTGCTGCCTCCGCATGAATCTTCCACAGCAGGACACTCAGCATCCACTGGGTCGTCTTCTTTATCTCTCTGGTCGGTCTCGCTGGCATCCAGATGTATGTCAGCATTCCTAGAAAAACATAAACAAAACTCTCCTCCCAAATAAACATTTAAGAGTATTAAAAACTCTCAGTGTAAAAATTCAGCACAATCAGTACTGGAAGTAGGCTGGTTTTGAACTTAGAGATCTGCAGGTCTCTGTTTCAAAAAGCAAATCTTGTTTGCCTGTACCAGCAAAATTTTGAATTAAAAATTAAGTGTAAAGAATGCAAGAGAAATCCTTTCTCTGGGGGAAGCTGTCACTGGTAGTGTATTCCCCCTCTTATGTCTAAAAACCAAAGCAGTTGTCACTGGGAATTGAACTCAGGACCTTTGGAAGAGCAGTCAGTGCTCTTAACCTCTGAGCCATCTCTCCAGCTCCCCTATTCAGATGGAAAAACCTCTAGGTAACATTGTTTATTTCACCCGTTGCCAGGGGCAATAGGTAATGATAACCAGGTTGACGCGCCTTTATTATGATAATTAGGACCAGTTCTTTGAGGGAGAATGGACGTCGATCATCTGGCTACTTCCTGCTGACAAAGGGGCGATGTTTGGGGGATAAATGTTTTTATCTGACTGAATTTTTGGCGACAAATGTTTTTATCTGACTAAATTCTTGGCGACCTTGGCTGAGGGCGGCGGCAGCAGCGGACAGCGGCGGCTGCCACAGCTCCGCCTCTGAAGCCCATAATGGCGCGCTCCGCATGGCCCAAAGGCATGGCTCCGCCCCGGGCCTTGCGCGGGCTCGCCGTTTCACCTCAGGCAATGAACTCGCACCGCCGGCTGTGAGTCTTTTTCAAGCTCCGGCGAGGGGGGGGGGGCATCCGCCCACCCGTGGAGGGCCCGGTCTGCCCGCGCGCGGAGCCCCGTTCTCTGGGAACTCATCTCCGCCCGCCCATGATGCTATGGAAACACAGTTTTTCTGCAGAGCCGATTCAGCTCCTCTCTGCTTTCTATGGCGCCGCTGCTCACCACGCAGCTTCCGCCTCAGTCAGGCGAGTCCGCTCAGGTGCTGAAAAAGTCCTCCAAAAACCATAACCCCGCCAGAAGGCCGGGACATATAGCCTCTGATGTCACACGGACTTTAGCCCGCCCGTCGGACCTGGCTGTTCGTAGGCCTCCAGCAAACTCCCCGCCAGCAACTGGTTGCGTCTCCCTCCTGAGTAGCTGGGATCACAGGTGTGCACCACCGTGCCTGGCCCACTTCCGTGTTTCTAATCAGGCATTACCGCTCAAAGGCGGGCCGGCTGCCGCCAGCACTCTCAGCACGATCAAGCAGCTTGTCTTTCTCAGTCAAAAATTAAAGTTTTTTGTACGTGAGAGCCAGAGACTGAGCTCTCTTATCAAAATTAGGCGAAAATCACCTCCAAAAGCTCTGTGGCTCTTTAAGAATAGGGAAGGCAGTGATCAAGCTCGCCTCCCTACGAGACTGTTGCCTCCAGTCTCTAACAGCGAGTATGCACGGAGGAAGCCGCGGATCTCCCAACCGTAAACCTCGCTTTTTCTCAGCTCCACCTGCACTGAACTTAAGGGATTTTTCTTCCCCGTTGCTTTTTGTACCTTCTTTCAGATACCTTAACTTTGATTTTTTTTTTTTTTTTGTATTTTCTTTTCTATTTTAGGCCTATCCTTTGAAATTCCTTTTTACATTTCTTTTCCTCCCCTTTCTGGGGATTTCAACCGACGTCACTCACCGCTCCATGTTCTCAGAGTTCTGAAATTCAAGGCTCTCTGTGCTGGTGTCTGATCTTGGCTTTTTCTCCCGGGCTTTCTCAGGGTCCCCCGGCGTAGTTGTCAGGGTCCCTCAGCGTCCCGGGGTTTCGAGCACCAGTTGCAGGGCGCCATCCTGTCCAGCAGGAATGAACCCCACCAAAAACGAGAATTCCTTCTCTGGTCACATCTTTATTTGGAGCATTCCCTTGAGGAAAATTGGGGGAAGGGACGATAGAGCAGGGACGAGAGAAAGCTTAGAGAGAGAGCGTTGGGCCCCGAGGCAGCTGCTTTTAAACGGTGGAGCAGCTTGAACGCTGTCCTGATTGGTTAATGCCATTCTGCTGGTCTGAGCATGTGCAGGCAAGGGTGCAGGCAGGGTTGTTCAGCCCCACATGGCTACCTCCAAACTGCAGGACCACCTGTGCCTCCAGGTGGCTCCCAACAGGTGCCCACCTATAATTCCAGGAGGCTGAGGCCAGCCTGGAATACATAGGGAAGACCCTATCTCCAGAAACCCCAAAACAATAATGGAAAATGGGAAACCTTCAATGTCTCTGAAGCGTGAAGCATGGCTGTGTCGGTTTTCGTGGGCAGGCCTACCTTAGAAGGACCACCAAGGGTGGTTCCTCCAAATTATGCTATTGCTGAAGCAAACGACAGCTTGCAACTGTCTTCAAGACTCTCCTTCCTCTGCTCCAGGGTTCCCAAGCTCCCCCAGCCATAAGTGGGTGTCAATGTGTCAAGAGGCGACACTGACAGGGTCCATCTCCACCCTGGACTAGACCTGGTTGGACTCAGGAAGCATTTTCATCAGAAACTTCTCAGCCAGAGAGTTCAGGAAGGAAGGACACAAAGATGTCCCCAGTCCCTTGTCATGCCACTATTTTGTCCCCTGCGCCATCTTCAAACCCAAAGGCATTTATCACATGGCCAGAGGAGTCATTTGGGAAGGTATCCATGGACCACAGCAGGCTAGTCTCTGGCCTAGACTTGTATCAAAGCTGATGGCCTTGATTTCAAGCTCAGAACCTCCGGTGGGTCCTAGAACACCCATAGGCTCCAACAACAACCACCCCTATTTTAGCAAGGAACTCAGTCTAGGAGGGAGCTCAGGCAGCTCCTGGAAGGTGCTGACTTCTCCTTGGCCACCCGCTGTTCCCTGTCCTAGGACACCCAGGGAGGTAGTGCTCCAGGGGAGGAGCCTAGACAGCCCGTTAAACAGAAAGGGACTCCAAGAAACACAGACTGAGTAGGAGGCCGTCAGGGCTCCAGGGAGCAGACCCAAGGGTTGCTTAGGAACAGAAGGAAGAATATAATTCATTCTTGCATTTTTGCTCTCTCCAAATCTTCCATCTCCTGGTAATGAACAAGGAGCCAAGAGTGCGATAGAATGAGAAAGATCTGCCTCCTGCCTCCTGGGCTTCAGGGCCAGTTAGCAAAATATGAGGCAAATGAACACGTAAGCCTATAGCTAATGAAATCTGACAGGCATTAAGAAGAATAGGGATATGGTGTTGTGAGGTTGCCAACGGAGGTGTTGGAATGAATCTGAGAAACTAGGAAAGGCTTCCCTAAGGATGACACTTGGGGCTGGCATCTGAAGTTCAGTTAATTGCAAAGAAAGGAAATTGAGGAAGCAAACAGAGAAAACAGCATGTGCAAAGGTCCTGTGGAAGAAGGAATTGATTTGTATCTGTGGGTTTTAGTCCAACCTAACTAGTGCAGAAACAATTCAGGAAATATGGTAAGAGATGTGCTTGGGAAGAGAGGAATGGCCAGACCACATGAACCCACATGGACTCAGTAGACAGAAGTGGCAGACAGAGGTAGAGTTGAGACTTGGAAGCTGTGGGCTGTAAAGAGCAGGAGACTAGTCTGTCAATAAGGTTAGGTGATGTGGGATGCTCCTCTGTATACTGTGAATATTGTTTTTGTTTTGTTATTTTAGGGTTTTTTGGGGGTTTGTTTTCTGTTTTTTGAGACAGGGTTTTTCTTTGTGTAGCTTTGGAGCCTGTCCTGGAACTAGCTCTGTAGACCAGGCTTGACTTGAACTCACATAGATCCTCTTGCCTCTGTCTCCTAAGTGCTGGGATTAAAGGTGTGCACCACCACTGCCCAGTGTGAATATGTTTTATTAGCATTGGTTAATAAAAATGTTGCTTTGTCCTATAGGAGGGAAGAATATAGCTAGGCAGGAAAGCAAAATTGAATGCAGGGAGAATGAAGGCAGAGTCAAGAGAGATGCCAGTAGCTGTTGGAGAAGCAAGATGTGAGGTAACAAGTTGCAAGCCTCATGGTAAAATATAAAATAATATAAATGGGTTAATTTGAAACTAAGAGCTAGTTAGTAATAAGCCTGAGCCATTGGCCAAACTTTAATAATTAATGTAAACCTCAGAATGGTTATTCAGGAACTGGCAGGTGGGAGAAAAACCTCTAGATGCAGTGAACAGCCTTGGCTCATGGCTGGGGAGAGGGGTGTAATAGAAAATGATACTAAGACATCTAACCACACTTGGATATAAGCACACCTGGTTGGTCTCCATCTCTCTGTGTCATTTTCTGGTTCATTGAGCCTCAGGTTGGGTCTGTGACTCCTCTGGATTTCAATATTCTCATCTATAAAAGAGATCAACTTTACTTTGTGAAGGTATTGATTAAGCAAGACAACACCCAGGAAGGCCTTAGCAGAAGTTTTCATTGTATTATACCATGAAGTAGGGTTAGGGACCCAGATGGGAACACCGCAGCAAAGCTGACATTTGGGGAAAGGGAGGGTCCAGCTGGTAAGAGGCAAAGCAGGTGTTGTGGGGGATGACCGGAGTAGGACATATTTAGGGTCCCCACCTGCTGCCATGGTCTGGGGATCTTGGCTCCCATGTCTGTGTTCACCTACTCAGCAAGTGGTAGAACCATGGTTGAGCTGGTGGCTGGTGTCTGCCCAGAGGGAAGTAGTAGCAGGGGCATCCTGGGGCTCAGTGCTGGCATGTGTCTCTGTCTCAGCAAGGACCTCAACTCTGGAGACTGAACTAGAGAAAAAGGAGCCAGATTCTCAATGGTGTACCTGGGGCCAGCTTCTGGGGCCATCCATGTGTAACCTATGCTCTAGAAGCTAATGGATGGAGCCTTCAAGGGAGCTGGGGAGATCAGCTGTGGCTGAGGTTAGCATAAAAGGGAGCCAAGGAGGATAACAGGCTACATGTGCGCAGGTTCCTCAAGGTCCCAGGCTTTCAGTCTGTCTTTATTTTTTTAATTACCAGTAGGATTTTTTTAAATTTATTTTATGTGCATTGGTATGAAGAAGTCAAATCCCCTGGAACTGGAGTTACAGACAGTTGTGAGATGCCATGTGGGTACTGGGAATTGAACTCAGGTCCTCTGGAAAAACAGCCAGTGCCCCTGCCTTTAATCCTTTAATTTTTAAATCACGTGTGTGTGTGTGTGTGTGTGTGTACCCATGTCATGGTGCCACATATGGTGTTCAGTGCACAACTCACAGGCTCTGTTCTTTCCTTCTACCATGTTGGTCCCAGGGAGTGAACTTGGATTCTTAGGCTTGTTGGCAAGCACCTTTATCTCCTGAACCGTCTTGTGGGCTCTTAGTCTGCATTTAAAAATTACTCTCATCAATTCCAAAGGCTTGAGGTTTTTGGTTAAATGAGGGTAAAGAAATGTGATCAAAATAACTTAGGGAATTGGTCATTAGTACACATGCAATATTTATGGGCTTTTGCTTCATTATAAAAGTAGCATATGTTCAACCTGGAAACTTGTAAAACCCAGAAAAAAGCAAATTGAAAAAAAAAATGAAAAAGACCCAATCATCACAAATTCTCACTGTTAAAATTAATCATGTGAATTGTGTGTTATAGTGTGTGTGCGTGTGTGTGCGTGTGTGTGTGTGACCATTTCCCCAGCTGGTCACATTACTTTGGGAACCCATGAAATCCTTAGGATAGGAGACGAGGCCTGGCTAGGGGACATGAGTCATTAAAGGCTAGACATGATGCCCGGTTCCTGTCTCTCTCCAAGCTTCCTGGTCTTTGACGATGTGAATAGTCTCCACACACTCCAGCTGCCATGAGAGGCCTTCCTGTGCCTTCTCCACCATGAAGGAAACCTGCAGCTTCAGTTGTCTCGGTCAGGTATTATGATTGCAGCATCCAAAAGGAACGAGCAGAGTCACTGGGCAGGTGAGGTCTTGGGAAGAATACCCCTCAACTGTAGGATGGGGTTGTCCACAGAGCTTCCTTAGAGCATTCTCACACACATAGAGAAGGTTCAGGTCCAGGCTGCTCACGGTCATTTGCACTAGGGAAGCAGAGGCCGAGCCGGTGGTGCACCTATGCCAGCCTGTCTCTGAGCTCCCTGAAGTCCCGTCCGGCTTCCTGCCCAGGTTCCATCCCTGCCTCCTGCTTCTCTTTGCGAGTATGTGCACTTATATTTATACTTATGCTGACGGCATCATCGGGCTGCTGAGCGTCCGGGTCCTGCTTTCCTTTGCAACGTCTCCAGTGTGCGTTGGCTCAAATCAACAGACATTCTTCTGGAGCACTATTTTGAATGTCTGCATAGGATTCTGCAGTCTAGACAAGTGGCTGGTAAGCTTCTCTCAGCGTCATCTGGGAACTTGTTGGCATGCAAATTCTCAGCCCTCCGCTCCCACCCCAGTCCTTCTCGCATCAGAGATTCTGAGGATGGAGTCCAGGAAGCTGGGTCTTAACGAGCCCTCTAGAATGGCTGCATCTTGAGACGTTCTGTGTTCTTCATTGCTAATCTGGACTCTGCATGCTGAGGCTTGTTCTCAGGTCTGGGCCATCAAATACAAGGTGAACTAAGCGTCCTTATCTATTCATAGCTCTGAGATTCCAACAAAAGGTGTTCAAATAAAGCAGGGTTTGAAACCAATCAAAACAAACACAAGCATCACCAATGGGATATTTAAAAGGAAAAGCAGAAGAGGTTTAGGTTAGACTAAAGGAAGTACTATCATTCCCGGCCAGGAGGAATAGGACTGAAACGTTGCAAGTCATCTGTGGGGACGGTTCTGGCACTGTCCTGGGAGGTTCCGTGTCTCCAAGCATTTATGTGAGTGTCGGCCTCAGCTAGCTTGGCGCTAACAGCTGAGATGTTTATTAACAAGACAGCTGCTGTCCAGGCCCACCCATCACGGGGAGGGCAGAGGGCTCCGGAACTGCAGAGACAAGATCAGGAGGGCAGGCTGGCCGCTAGCCTCCCAGCTGGCGGGCCTGCTGTGAGGGTTTGGACAGCTCCTCATGGCTACCCGGCCAGCCTGCCTCCTCATTAGCCCAGTGCAGGCTTTCAAACTCCTCCAAAGCCCTTCCCAGGGGCTCAGAGGACACCCCCTATTTGAGACCACATTGAGCTCTGTCAGCAGGACCCTATCCTGCGACCAGTCTGTCCTGACTGCCTGCCAGTTCTAACTCACCAGCCAGCTCCCCAGCCTGACTGCTGGCAAAGATCCCCCAGATCTGCCTGCACTTCCGGTTTCCAGCACATCTCAGTTTCCTTGCCTGTGAAATGGGACAACGGCCACTGTCTCCTGGAAAAGGACAATCAACTCAGGTTGTAATGGGTCTGCTTCTGTTACAGGGTTCTGACATCATTGGTGTTTACCCTGGGAGCTGCCACCTTGGACCAGTGAGAAAGGCGAAAGCGTGAATTCTAGGGTACGTATTAGGGCTAGGAGGGTTGAAATGACGCTCACCTCTTACTGCCTGTGTGACTTTGGACAAGGTATGTCTTTCTGAGTTTTTACTTGTCCATCATGAAGGACAGGACCCGGTGTTTGCTTCACCAGACCTAAGGACTGCATGGGCTGCTGGGAGTGGAACATTCAGGGTGTGGAAGAATGTGCAGAAGACAGGGGTTTGGTGAACCTGAGTTTCATCTGGGGAGCTCACATACCTTTCTGGTAGGCTAAGATTCATGTCAAGAACTGCCTTGTGACAGTGGTGGGTGACCTGCTAGGGTCTTGGCTTTGTTTGCTCTTGTGGGCCTCAGGTATGAAATGGAAGAATTGAAAGCATCTATTCGTGTGAGTACTAATTAAAATCATGTTCTTAAAATACAATGCTGCCTAAGTATGGTGATAGCTGTGTTCGCAGATGGGACAATGGGTGGATGTGTGCTATCAGATATGGAAAAGGGAGACAGCCTGGGGGTGGGGAGTGATGGCGTGGAGCAGGGACAGACCTTTTAGTTTTGATCAGATAGAGACTAAGTACCAACTCAGTAGCTGGCCACTTTTGGCCAGTCCATCAGTCCTTTGGATTTGAGATCTGTGGAGGAGTTTACGCTTGGCAGAGAAAACTCTGTACTGGCAGGAGAGGGGTGCAGGGGTACGGGAGTGACAACAGTGGAGGTTGGAGGAGGTGGGCTACCCTCTCTGCCTTTAGGCCAGAAA
The DNA here is from genome assembly GCF_982192425.1 of Myodes glareolus. Classification (NCBI taxonomy): domain Eukaryota; kingdom Metazoa; phylum Chordata; class Mammalia; order Rodentia; family Cricetidae; genus Myodes; species Myodes glareolus. The sequence goes on along the minus strand of NC_142028.1, from coordinate 69,155,836 downwards.
CCAGTCCCTCAGCTAAGTCTCATATCCACGGCTGTACCCGACAGCCCCTCTCCCACAACCTCCAGAAAGATAAGACCTTAAGAAATCCTGGGTTAAAAATCAGCCCTCAGATTCCATTGTAGGTTATTCAAAGGAGAAAAAGAATAAAAATCAATGTGAACCCCGTCTCCCGCTCTGAGGAGCCGTCGCATCTTGTTTGTAACCCGAAGGGATCAATAAGAGATGCTCCTTCTGTTCTGTTTTTTAAGCTCAATACGATGGATGCAATTTGGTTGACAATTATGAACAATCAGTTATCTTGTAGGCTCGCTCCCGCCGCCGGCTGCCTGATCGGCAATCATGAGCTATTACTGAGGTGGGGGCAGTGCTGCGGAGGGGCTGGCTCCTGCCCCCTCACCAAGGATCTCTCAGAAGTGAACAGAGTTCTCCGATCAATGGAGCCACTGGGATGGAGAAGTTATGAATGCTTCAGCACAGAGTTCCGACTTCTCGAGTTTTCAGACCCATTAGCTGGGTTGAAGGGTTCTATTGATGAAATCATCTTTCTATCTCTCTGTCTTTGAAGGTTGCAAGAGGCTGAGACTCCAGGTTAGGGCCGGCAAAAGCTCCAAAGACCAGGTGTCCCTGGCTTCCAATGAGACTGTGGAGAGGTGACAGCATGTCACATGGAGAACTGAGCTGGGAGGATAAAAAGCAAACAGGGATTGCGGAGATGGCCCAGTGGGTGAAGAGCTTGCCATGCAAACTCGAGGACCTGAGTTTGGTCCCCCAGAACCCGTGTAAAGAACAGGCACAGAAGTTGCATGTATCTGCCATCCTATGGAAGGCCAAGACAAGAGGACCCGTGGAAGCCCCTGAGTCATCCAGTCAGGCTTTGCAGCAGCAAACAACAAGGGGCTGATCTCAGTCAGGGTGGGCTGTGAAGACAGACTCCTGAGGTTGTCCTCTGAGTTCTGTATGTTCTCCATGACATGTGGAATATCTTCTTTCTCGATCTCTGTGTCTCCATTTGTCTCTCTTGCTTTCTTTCTGCCTTGACCTGAAAATCTGCTGGTAAGACACAGAACATGTGGCCACCTCCCTTTGGGACTAATCAAGCAGTCTGACTGAGCTTCCAGGACCAACTGAGCAATTGAACCTCAACTGTCTTTTGGAGTCTTAGACCATTTTTGAAAAACTGATAGAGGCTCAGCATCTCTCTCAAGAGTTTCTCAGGCACCCCAGTACCCCAGGCTTTGCACATGATCTTAGGGGGCCTATGAAAGCTAGGATCACAGTGTCAAGCTAAGGGGTTTAGAATCGGATTGCTTGTAGCTAGGCTTCATCATCTGGAAGCTGTGCCATCCTGGGCACCCTCCCATAGCTCTCTGAAACTGCATTTTCTTTCTGCAGTGTGGATGCGGATCGTACCCACCATACTGAATTGCAAGATAATCTATGGGGAATGCAATCCATTTACAGAGAGCATAGTAGGTGATTAATAAACATTAGCGTTGTTATTAGCATGAATAATCATGATGGGAAGTAGCTTGAAGCCACACGGTATTTTATGCTGCATTGATAAAATGAGAATACTTCTCCCCATTTGTACTCACCCATTTGTTTATGCCTAGCTTCTTTACCTGGGTCCGTGCCTCACAAGGCTGGGGGTCAGCAGGTGGCTTAGTTCACCCCTGATTTCCAACTCTTACCCATGTGTTTGTCATGGGGTGGCTTCTCCAGGCGTATTTATCAGTTAACTGATAGGTGGAAGGAGAGCTGAAGAGGTGACAAGGTCTTCTAGTGTCGCCTCTGTTCTAGTTCTCACCTGGTACGAACCAGGCAGACCAAAGGCAACTTATGGAAGACTGGCTTTATTTCAGCTTCTCTGGTAAAGTCCATTACGGAGGAAATTCAGGGCAGGAACCTGAAGCAAAAATCACAAGGGATGCTGTTTGCTGGCTCCCGTACGGGCTCATGCTTGCCCGCCTCACTGGCTCATGCTCACCTGCCATTCTTATTCACCCTGGGACCATCTTGCCCAGGGAATGGTACTGCCCATACTGGCCTGGGCTATCGCGTATCAATTCACAATCAAGACAATGCCCCACAGACATGCCCCAAGACAATCTGATCTCTTAATTTCTTCAGTTGAGGTTCTCTTCTCACGTGATTCTAGGTTATGACAAGTCGACAATTAAGCTAATGGGGACACAAGGGAAAGCAACAACTTACTGTGGCTAGTTCCTTACAGCTCAAAGGATCAGTTAAAGGGAGGAAAGCCGGGGAAGTCTTTGCCTTTGGGGGCCTGGGGAGTATCTCATTTCTTAATGAGAATGTAGGTCTCCTCGGTTAGTCCAGGACATTGCTTCTAAGGACAGGATGGAGCCTGGGCTCCTGGATGCAGTCCGACCCTTTTGTCCAGTTTTTGCAATCCTGCCCTATTTCTCTTCCCACTGAATAGTGTGACCTTGTGCCCCGTCTAGTCACTCAAGCCATCTGAGTTCAGGAAAAGATCTGATTCACTCAGAGCCCCTGAGGTTTTGCTGGATTCTATTCTTCAGGCTATTTGCATTTTAATGGCCAACCATAAAAAATTTAAGTCCAAGGAGTGATGTAGAGCTGTGGAGACAGAAGCCCTTTCTGATGTTCGGAGGGAAGGCCTCTGGGTAGGAAAGTTTTGGGCCCTGGCTGATGTCCTAGGGGCCTGTGGGCCTTATGATTTTTTCCTGTCCCCACTGCTAACGTCTACAGCTCCAAATCGCCGAACAGAGATCTCAGTACTGGGTATTAGAGAGCATACAGAACCCCTCTCTGGGTTCTCCTCAACCTTTCCCCTCCCTTGTCCAGGCCAGCCTGGATAGCAGCCCTGATTCTGTGTCTGTCAGAGATGTGACAGCTGCAAGGGGAAACAGAGGCGGACCTAGAGCAGGCAGCTCAGCCGGATTGGCCAGCGGTCAGCCCAGCCCCTCCCTGAAGTTAGGTAGGGACTAGTAGAGGGAGGGGCACTGAGGACCTGCCTACAGTTGGAAAACACTTTACAGCCTCCTTTTAAACAGTCCCAAACCTAGGACCCCACAGCTACCAAAGACTGTGAGAACACTGGGAGAGGCAGTAGAGCAGAGGAAAATGGGCCAGAAAGAAGCTATTTCCTGTGCATCCTGGGCAGGAATTTACTCCCCCAGTGAAAACTAGACATGTTCCAGCCCAAGTGGCCCATCTATGCAGTGCTCACATGGCATGCACAGGGACTCACACAGCATGCTCAGGGATCACAAGGCATGCGTACGGCTGACTCTCATGACATGCACAGGGCTAGCTCACACTTGGAGTGCATAGGGGCTCACATGGCATGCATGGAATTCACATGGCATGCACAGGGCCTCACATGGCATGCACAGGGGCTCACACGGCATGCGCGGAGGTCACATGGCATGCATAGGGCTGGCTCACATGGCATGCATGGGGGCTCATATGGCATGCATGGGACTGGCTTTAGCTAATGGCACAGCACCACATCTCTGGCCTGAAGACTCAGCATGACCTTACAGCGCTTTTCTCAGATCACCCATTGGCTTTCCACTGGTAGTGTAAGGAGTACAGATTAACAGTGGTCTAGTCTGGCAGGGCCACACAGACATGGTGGGCGCGATCCAGACCCAATGCCCAAGTAAGAATGAACAGAGAAGGTAGCAGCAAACCCAGCTGAAGATTCTCAGTGCAGCCCAGACCAGAGGGTGCCAGATAGCTCAGTCAACAGCTGCCTCGCATGCACAAGGCTCTGGGTTCAGTTCTCAGCACGTCAGACAATAGCAACGAAGCAAGGTCAAGAGTCAGGAGACAAGTAAAGCTGAGAGGGAAGGACCACCCGAGTTACTATACCTGTGACACCATACTATATCCAACATGGGCAGAATGTTCTCAAATCTCACACACACACACAAAAATACTCAGGATAGTGTTACTAGTCCAGTCTACTGATGAGATACTAAGGCTAGATAATTTGTTTAACACCATGCAACCAAAAGATGAAGCCAGAGTTCAGGGCAAGGTGCTGGATTCCAGCCTGAATATGAGGCAGTGCTTCCATGTAGCTACCCACTGACCTCACGACCTTAGATCCTCAGTTTCTCAGACACAAAGTGAACAACCTTACCTCTTTTTCCTACAGAGCTATTGCAGGAAAGCTGGTTACACACATCTCTGTAGACAGACAGACAGACAGATGGGCATACAGAACTTTCTAAGCCTTAAATTTTTTTTCCTTTTCAGTCTTGGGATTAGACCGTGTGAGTTCTCAGCGGAGAACATTCCAGATACTCTTACCATAAAAATCTGAGCCCAATAACTTGAGAAACTTTCTTTAGCTCATGAGAAAGAGTGGAAGGGATACACGGAGGCGAAGCAACCAGTGCCAGCTTCGGCAAGTCTAAGAAGACTTGAGGGGAGAGGATCCTGACAGCTTGTACCTTGGCCTCTCTGAGCCCTGCTCTCACCCAGGAAACAGGGGCCCATAGCCTCTTCACCTTTTGTGTGGTTGGCTCTGCTTCAAGTCACCTCCGCCATGGCCTAAGTCGACACATTAACTGTGCCTTTCCCTGGGTCAGAGACCTGAGAGGAAGTACCCAAACATGTTCCCTGAAGATGGGGAATGATCGCTAGGTGGCTGTTGGTCCTGCAAGTCAAAGGACTGGGCACATGATGGACAGAACCACCAGGTATAGCTGTCCTGGGAAGACTGAGGCTTCAGACTTGCCGTTTGGAATCTGCCCTCTCTCCCCATCCTTCCAGGCAATGGCAAAGCTGCAACCATCTGCGGAGGCTGATAGGGCATCTGACTGGTCAGGCTGCCTCCCACACTCTAGAACACTCCAGTTGTGGGCTCTCAGAGATGAGCGTACTCCCTAGTGAGACAGATGTGGAGAAACAGCCATGCAATGAAGTTGATCACTGGGCGCTTTGTCCCCAGCGAGGAGGCCACTGTGAGCAGAGTACAGGGCACTGGGGAAGGGCCCAAGCAGAGGCCTGACACGAGCCACTGAGCAAGGACTCACCTCCTCATGCCCGGCCTCGCTTTACCTGAAGAACTTTCTTCTCACCTTTTTTACTTGTTTACTTTGTTTTTGAGATACAATCTCTAGTAGTCCAAGCTGGCCTCCAACTCATTATATAGGCAAAAGTGGCCTTGAATTTCTGATTCTCCAGCCTCATCTCCCAACTGGCACGCATCAACAAGCCCTGTTTGTAAGGAGTCGATTATCCAAACCAAGGCTTTGTGCATGTTAGGTAAACACTCTACCAACTTTACACGCCAGCTTGTGTGAGACTCTGCTCTGTCAAATGTGTGAATCTATACATGTGTGTGTGTATATACTAACATGAGCATGCTGTATGCGACAAATGTGTGAGGACATGTATTTAATACGTGTGTGTGTGTGTGTGTGTGTGTGTGTGTGTGTGTGTGTGTGTACTCCTAAGCCTCCTCCTGACTCCCATCCCGACCTGGGCTCCCAGGGTCCATTCTTGGCTTCCTCCCTCTAATGGGGAAGCTTTGTTAACCAATTATCTTCAAGAGATGGGACCAAGTTAGGGTGTGGCTTTCTGGGACCCAGAGGAAAAAGGGGCACATGGGGCCCAAGTGCTCTGGTTCAAGTCTCTCTGTGGTTCCCACGCAGCATAGCTGAGCTTGGACTTCTCGTTCCTGTTTTGTGAATTTTTTTCCTTATAATAAATAAAAATATAATTGCTTCATTGTTTAGCTAGCCTGGTTAATTCCCAAATCGAGCCAACTTCTACATCCCTTCACTCTACGCTCTTTTCTAAGACTCTCATTATTGTCCACAGCTTCCTTTCTCCAGGAAACAGAGCAAAGCACTCAATCAAATAGGTACCTCCAGGATAGATTTCTTCCTGATCTGGAACCTGGGGCCCAATGGTGCCTGCATAGTCACCGTCACCCTTCCAGGTTCTTTCACTTCATCTTCAAGGCCAGGGATGCAGCTCAGAGGGCAGGCTTCCCTAGCATGCAGAAGACCACAGCTTCAATCTCAATTCTAAAAGACACCGAAAACTGGGTTATCTTATTTCCCATTCATATAATTTCCTGGGCTCCTGTGGCTTGGCCCAAATCTCCCTTTCTGCTGCTGGTGACCTGCGGGAGGGAACAGGACTTCTTGGTAAGACCTCTGAGAATACCCCAGAGTGATGGAAACCCAGCACAACAACACGGGAAAGTGCAACCAAGTGTCTTATGCAATATATATGCTATGTAAACATGTTTTATATATTGTATAAATATGCATGTGCATCACATAAAATATGTATTTTCTTAATTTCAGTTCTTTGGTTTGAGAGGGAAGCAGTGTAGTGTGTGTGTGTGTGTGTGTATGTGTGTGTGTGAATTGGTGTTCGTGTAAAGGAAATGAGTTCTGCACGTAACAGCACGCACAAAAAACCTGCCATTGAACTGCCATTTGCTCCTTTGCTCAGCGTCTACTGACAACCTCCATGTCCTGTGAAGTGGCTCAAATACAGACAAGGATACAAAAGTTCTGGCCTTAAGCATTTGGTATCCAGTATGAACCTCCTCTCAAACTTAAAACCCAGAGAAAAATGCAGTAATTTCCTTAACTTCCTTCCTGGGTTAGAGTTCATGGGGTCATAGGGCGATAGTGTATGCAAAGAGGCCTGCCTGTTTGGTCCTGGCCCTTCTTTGCAGAGGAAGTGCTCTGGAATTTTTTTTCTCCCTAGGTCATCAGACTTCATAGTCCTTTGGCAGCCTGGAAGGTTACCCCTAGTTAGTGTAGGTGGTGGCCCAGGTGAGGGGCAGAGAGGCGTAGAGAGAGGGGCATAAGGTACAGAGAGAGGACAGAAGGGGGTAGAGGGGAACAGAGAAGGACAGAGGGGGCAGAAAGAGGCAGAGGGGATCAGAGGGGGCAGAGAGAGGCAGAGAAAGGCAGAGGGGACAGAAGGGGCAGAGAGGAGTAGATGGGGAGGCCCTTGCATGCAGAACTGGAAAAGCAGGGCTCACATCCCGGGTGGGGATGGGAGGTGGAGGCTGATGAGACTCCTCAAACTGAAGTCTCTCCAATTCACTTTCAGGAAGGAGCTCCATTAACAGGAGCGTTTGGGGAAAAAGACAAAACCACTAATCACCATCCGAAATGTACACGCTATTTCCCATCTGGTGTGCAGAATTGGATCGTCTCGGGAGTCTCGGGGAAAATGCGGCAGATGGGCTGGGCTTGGAGCTCCTCTCCCCACAGGCAGGGGGGAAAAGAGGAAGCGGTTTGGCACAGGAAGCTGGCTTGAGTGAGGGATGGTGGGCCTCTCACCGGGTGCCGATCCACTGTGACCTGGGGAAGCTGCCCCACCCTGTGATGCCTGCTGCCTGCAGCAGCTGTGCTGGCTGCCCTGTGGATCTGGATCCGATCTGCGAAGCAGAGTCGCGAGCTCCAGGTTTATGGAATCTATGCTTACTCTGCAGTGGCTCTGGGAAGAGATTCGCGGCATCAAACACGGCTGGTGTGCTTTTCTGGCTGCGCCCCACCACTCGCCATGGGTTATAGGTGCTGTTTGTCGGTCTCTAAGAGGTTCCAATGAGACCCCTGAGAAGCGATCTGTGCGTTCAGGTCACTTCCAGCCTCAGACACCCTGATCAGAACATTTTGGGGTTCTACATCGAGAGTGGGGTCTAATGATTGATAGACTCTAGAGGGAAGAAGACTAACTTAGAGCTTCTGGCCTGCCAGGCCAAGTGAAGAACTGTCCAGGGTCCCCATTCTGTGCCAACGCAGAGGGCATGTGTGTCACAGACCTGAGTGGCGTGAGGCAGGAAAGGCTCATTGGCAGCGAGCAAGAGGCTGGACTGATCCTGGCAGACAGAAAGAGAGAAACTGTGAACAAATAAGGAAGGCAGAAAGTAATACCTCTGGCAAGAAGGACCACAGAGAATGGATACTTCCGGGACTATCTACTGTTAGGGTCCCATCTAGAGAGGAGATGGCCCCTCCTCACTCCCTAAGACCCACTGATGACTTCTGTCCTATCAGACAGCAGGATGCTGCCAACAATCTTCCTCTCTGCTGTGACTTTCAGTCTTTCTCCCCTGGGCACCTCTCCTCCAACATCTAATTAAAGGGAGGAAAGTAATTAAGGAAGGGCATGTAACAGTCCCTGTAATGCTGAACCCAGTAACACCCCCGCCCCTCCCCCACTCCCAATCCGTCAATATGACGTGCTGAACAACTCAACCCAACACTGTGTTGTTTATTGCTTGCTAAGCTGGAAAGCACTTGAATTAACCTCCTGCATAAGTGGAGTTAGGAAAGATCCCAGCGTCTTTAAGTGGGAAGAAGATGGGAGCCAGACAGACTCCTTTTAGGGAACTCTGCATGGGGGTCTCATTCACTCATTTACACCAGCGTTTTACCCAGTGTCCACTATGGACCAGATCATGTGTTCACTCACACTCAGGATACTGAGGAGATGAGGAGATAAATTAGCGTGACTTCTACAGCTGGAAACGTGTGATCCTCTGCGATTTGACAAATTGCAGCTCGGGCCCTGGGGAAGGGAGGGCCTGCTGCATTTGAGAGGAGAAAGACACTTTCTCCAGTGGATCTAAAATGAGATGGATGCGTAACCTCCTGAGTAACCCCTCCGCCAACACACACACACACACACACACACACACACACACACACACACACACACTGCTTCTGTCTGGCCCATGGCTCTTCACCAATCCTATCCTATGGTCCAGGCACTGTGGGGGCTGTGGACCCTGGGCAATAACTGCCCTTGATCTGGAGGAGAGAGTTTGGTCAAACCAGGGAGCCAGACAGCGGCAAGGCATTCATTGTCATATAAGGAAATCCTCCCCTTAACTGAGATGCCTGCAAAGCACAGGGGAAAGGCGGGAACCGACTTTGTCTGGGGAACTTGAAGAAAGGATCACAAAGGCACTGACATTGAAGCTGGAGTTTGAAGCATCAATGGCAATTCCCGGCGGAGGAAAGGGCGTGGGGGAGGCTAGGAGGAAAAGCTTGTGCAAAGGCCCAAAGGCATGAAAGGGTAGGTGGTTTGTTTGAGCAGAAGTAGAGAGGGGAAGAGCGGGTGCAGGGGCAGTGGACACAGTGCCATAGATGATACAGGGCAGTCTGTGGAAAGCAGTATGTCTAGAGGTTAGGCAATGAAAGCTGGCTGCTGGGTGAGGTCTAGGATGATCACTTCCTAGCTGAGTCTCTCTGTATCACCCATCACCTGAGACTCTCAATAGAACCCACCCCAGAAGAGAATTGTGAGTATCTAAGAACTAATTTATGCTAAATGCTGACATAGCCTATGATTACCCCTCTGTGTGTGCGAGTAGGGTAGGTGGGGTGGGGAGGTGTATCTCCGTGTAGTTCAGGCTGACTTTGAACTCAAGATCTTTCTGCTTCAGACTCCCAAGTCCTAGGATTGCAAGCATGTACCACTGTGACCTGATTACTATTTGCTTTTTATTAACCCACGTTGAGACTCCTCTCTGGGGGTAGTTTGGTGCTTAGGAGCAGAAGGTTCTCTTTCTTTTGTATTTTGGAGAGGCCCCAAGAGTGGCTTGGAAACCATCAGTCTCCAAACATTGATGTCCCCAAAATCACCTAGAGATTATGCTTAGAACACCTTCCTAAGCACCTCACTCCCCAACTGCCAAGTCAAAGTCTCCTAGATAAGAGTCCCAAGGGATCTCAAAAGGAATGACGGAAGTGCTTTAAACCTGAATTGTGGGGATAGTTGTCCAACTCTGTAGAGTTACTAGAAATCATTGAATTGGACACATTGAACAGAGGGTGTTTCTGTTACATAAAGGACAGCTAAATGAAGCCATTAAAAAAAATCTTCCAGATGGTTCTAGTAAGGAAGTCATCCGTGTATGTGTGTGTGTGTGTGTGTGTGTGTGTGTGTGTGTGTGTGTGTCTGTGTCTGTGTCTGTGTGTGTATGCCATGCACGCAGTCTTGGTTCCTAACTGCAGGGCCCACGGGTGAAGTGTCATGGTAGACAGAGGTAGACTAAGGCTTGCTCTCCTGACGTACCTAACTGGAGTAACTGGAGCATTAGGAGCAAGAACACTCATTCTCTTTCTATCTTAGAAAAATCCCTCCAGCAAGCCTTTCCCGGGCTGATCTCCATCCATCAAGGAAGTCACTGGTGTGTGCTGGTGGCTCCTCCCTTCAGCTCCCACAGCACTAGCTTGGTTGTATTTGATCCGATATATGGAAGCTCTGCTGCCAGGCCTGGCTCGTCAGGTGTCCCGAGAGATTCTGAAGGACAGGAACCCGGAGCTGTACACAGAGTGGGTGGTCACAGGACACAGACTGGGTGCCCTAGCTGTATACTGCCCCACCTTCCCATGTAGGGCATGGGAGGCGCTACCAAAGCTTCACAGGATCCCAGAGTCCTAAGAGAAGACGAGAGGCTTGGCCTGCAACTCCTGCTGTCTGTAGCAGCCACCCTTGGCAGGGCCATCTCCAGCTCCCCTTCTTTCTCCACTCACACCAGTGTTTCCCTTGCTCAGGGTGAGGCCTGCTTATGGGGAGAGGCCTCGCCTCGGATGCCCAAGTCTTGGACTTTGTTCCCTCTGCTCTTCTCTTGGATGCCAAATTCCCACCTGGCCTTGCCCCGAGGTTCCTGCTTTGCCTCGGAGCCTTAGGCTTGCCTTCCGTTGTGAGATCGCAAGTCCTCATTTGCTCCCTGCACATCCTCTTTTGGTCCTTTCCTCTGTTCCCAGGAACCCTGCAGGCCTCTCTTCTGTCATCGCCTGTGCACCTTGGCTTGCCCACACTGATGTCGTGAAAGCTCACTTGCGGCCCTACATCCCTCTTTCCTGTATCCGCTCAGTCGGCCAGAACAGTGCTTTTGCAGTGTGGCTCGGGATACAATAATGAATGGGTGAGGGAAGCAGCTGGGCAGGTTTGGGAAGTAAATCGCGCTGTGATTGGTGCTAAAGTGTTCTCCCTTGGATCATTTGTAGACTTGCTTCTATTTTTACTCAGTGGCGTGTGTGCAGATGTGGGCATAGTCCCAAGCTTCCCAACATGCGCCTCAGGAGTCTTTCTCCTCCATGCCGCTGCCTTTCAGTTCCTGCCTCTGGTCAAAGGAGTAAGAATCAGCAAGCCCTTTAGCCAGGGGCTCTTGATTCCCTGAGACAGGTGTCCCGAGGCTCTCTCAGGGACATCCAACAGAAGAGTGATGATAGAAACCATCTTCCTTTCCTCCCTGAGTCAGGGAAGTTGCCTGCTGAAAGCAAACCACGTCAACAGGTCAGTAGGCTGTGCCAGAGTTCCCTGGATGCCTGAAGAAAGAAGAAAAAAAATGCCTGTTCTCTGTTCTCCTGCCTGGACCTCACCTGTCCCCTAGTTCTGAGTACCCTTGAGGTTAAAAGGAATGGGTGTGTACATAGGAGAGGAACGAGACTTGGCTGGTAGAGTCTATATAATGAAGCCAAATCAGAGAGATGAGCCTGTGTACCCAGCCAAATGCAACCAAACCCAGGTGAAGGGTAGAGCGTGAGATTAACGGATTGGCAGAGCTCTGTTCTCTGACTCTGTCTTCCTGCTGCCTCAGAGATAACGGAGCTGAACCTGGCTCCAGCAGCCCAACCTCCTCCATCATGGTCCCAGATTTATCCCTAGGCTCCTCTCCGCTGCCTCTGCAGCTGCTTCCATTTCTTCTGTCCCTAGAAACACTGAGGTATATTACATTAAGCAGTCAGACCTTCTGTTGGCTGGTTTGGGGTCTTCTAGGCCTCCATTCTAGGAATAAGGACTTCTCTTTTTAAATGACTCTTCTGAAATGTTCCTTCAGCTCAGAGACCTGGAAGCTTCTCTAGGGAAGAGTAGGTTTTGGACTGAGACACAGGGAAGGGTCAGCAGTATTGTGGCAATGGGATCAAGAAGAAATCCTGGTAGGTGGGACTGTGTGATCCATATAGAGGGAGCCAGAGAGATGTCCAAAGGTGGCGACCTGGTGTGGTGGCACTTGCCTTTAATCATAATGCTCAGGAGATTGAGGTCTGGTCTACAAACTGAGCTCCAGGCTAACCAAGGCTATATCGTGAGACTCTGTTTCAAAAACAAAACCTAAAACCCCCAACGGTAGCAGCTGAGAGGCAAGCTTGTGTGTGTTTGTGTGCGTGTGCAATGTGTATGTGTATATGTGAAATATATGTGTAGCGTGTGAGTCTATATTGTTTAATGTGTATGTACTGTGTGTGTAGTGTACATGTATATATGGGATATGTGAATATGTATGCATGTAGTGTGTGTAGTATGTATATGTATGTGTATAGTATGTGTGGTATATGTATTATGTGTATCTATATATATGGTGTGTGTAGTATGTATATGTATGCATGTGTGTGTGGTGTGTGTGTACAAGCATATAGTAGCACACATAATAAGACTGTTTTCCCTATTAAAGGTTAGAGAAGAAAATTTCACCATGGATCCAACTTTGGAATCTGACAGGTCCAAGCAGCTAGGACAGTTGACTGCCAAGTGCTGCGTGCCTTCACAGAGAACCAAACACAATCCTAAGCACACTGCACATATCAGCTCACTTAATCCTCCAAACAGCTCTGCAGGAAGGATCATATTAGCATTCCCATTTTACAGATAGAAAATGCAGAAATTGCAGAAGCACAGCAAACCGATCAGTGGCTAGGAATGCTCACCTAGGAAGGGTCAGGGCTCATCGGCAGCCATGCTATCTGTTTTCGGAGTTTGTGGTTCCTTTCATCCTAGGTATGCAGTAGAACTTTGTAACATGTGTATGTATGCAGTAGCATGGGCATGCATCTGCAACTCTGTGCTGTGCATAGCAAAACACAGTTCTGGGTGTGGAGCCTCTCCTTTCTCACATAAGTCTGTTTGCTTTAAAGAAATCTTGAGGAATTTTCTTCTGCCCTCATTTCCCCCAGGGAGACTGTAGCTTTTCCCTCTCTACCTCTGGTCAAGTCTGCAAGGCTCTCTGGCCTCCTAGCAACAAACAAACAAAAACTGAGGCACATCTGCATACAGAGGTTCTAGTGTGTGGAGTGGGCACGACTCCCATCATCTGCTGTGGTTGGAATTCTGGCTGCCTTCAGCCCTATTCTGGGCACAAACCCCAAGTGCTTTCTCCAGCATTCACCCACTACTAGAAATACCTTCTTTCTCTGGAGCAAGGCGGGATGGGATGGATGTATCACCGGGGATCTGCCACATGACAGTGAGGTGTGTGTGTGTGTGTGTGTGTGTGTGTGTGTGTGTGTGCAGGAGTGTTTAGACCTGCAGCCTGGTACCTGCTCCTCGATGGACGGCAGTGGGCAGACACTGTCATCTCCCTTAGACTGCTGTCCCAGTCTCTTCCTTCTAAGTGTCCACGGCACATGCTTCTCTCCACTGGCAGCCTGGCTGCTTGCCTCTGTGTCTGTCTTGCGGGCAGAGAAGCACCATACCTGTGTGCCAGAGAGGCACAGGTGTGCCCGCGCCACACACACAGTGTACCACCTGCTGGAATCTTGGCGGAAGGCGGGCTTGGGATGGGATCCACGGGAGAGACAGTCTGTGGCATAATTAAGCGGGAGCAAAACAGAAAACAAAACAATGTTTTCCTTCCTCTCTCTTTTCTACCACTTGCCCTAATTATTTTCCCACTTTCAAATTCTACATCAACTTTAATTAAGCTGGCCTCGGGCAGGGAAGTCTGGCAAACTTGGAGAAGTTCACTTGTTTATTTTCTTATCACTCAGTGATTGGATTTTCACAGTGCACTCCGTCTCTTTCTCTCTAAGGCAGGGTGGCAGCAGCCTCCTGCCTACAGAGGAGGCGACAATGATGGTGACAATGACTATGACAGGTGCAGCTGAGAACCGCTTCTGCAGCCTTCCTGGAAGGTGTTTCTCCACCTAGATCTATTGTGGGCCAACTTATGCTTTCGTTCTGCCTCCTGCCCCCTTGGAGCCTGCCTCTGGCTTTGGCCTGCAAACCCATGAGGCAATAGAGGATGCAATCTTTAAGCAGCGGAGACAGCACTGGACTTGAGGGTTAGAAATATAGGTTGGAAGTTCGGTTTCACTACCTATGGGGGAAGGCGGATGTCATGCGTGCACTAGTTCATTCGTGTGCTTGTTCACTGTTTACATATCAATTCACTCTTCACTGCTCTCTCCCTGGCGCGAGCCAAGGGAATGGCCTGCTTCCACTCCTCACTGCAGGTTGCAGGAGGGACGCTCCTTGGCTCCTCCGGGCCTGTTTCTTTGTCCTTGTCTGCTTGGGTTATTTCAAGGACAAGAGAGGAGAGATGCAACTGGAAGCCAGTGTGACTCCTGGCTCCGGATGGCGGCACTACGTGACCTCGCTAGTGTTCCATCCATCACCAGACGCAGGCGCTGGGTCTTTCTGGACCCTCTTCATCTTTTTGAGGAGGACAGATGCTGAGACCATTCCCAGGCTGAGATGCAGACTGAATTCTGAAGGTTGCAGAATTCCAAACTATGGTGGGAGGCAGGAGGACCAGGGCTCTAAAGGATGCCTTGATGGGGAGCTCAGCCCATTTCTGGGGTGTCTTAGGTTGGTATAGTGATTGGACAGTGTCGGAGGCTCAGCCCTGAGTGACTGGGATGCGTAGCAGGCAGGTGTCTTTGCTGGGTCTGCTGGGGAAGCAGTGTGAGGGTGACAGATGAAGGAGCGTGTGAATAGGTGGTGGAACAAAGAGCTAGTGAATGAGTGTGTAAGTGAACGAATGAAGGAGTGGATGGCTAGGCGGATCTGTGAATGGGGGAACTGGTGAGTGTAAGAGAATAAATAAGGAAGCAAGTCAGAGCTGCAGTAAGCAAATAAACAAGCAAAAGCCTCATGGAAGTGGATGTCTAAGTGGATCAATGGGGGGACTGGATGAATTAATTAGAGATTGACTGGATGAATGGGTGAGGGGAGAATTTGGTAAGGAACTGAAAAAAAGACAAATCAATGAGTGAATAACGGACTAAAGGGATAAGAATGAATGGGCGGTCTTATGAATTAATGAATGAGTGATTGCATAAATAAATTAGGAACTATGAATGATTATTGGAGTGAGTTACCTAGCGGCTATGGTCCCCATTGCTGGAGTCAGGAAGCTGGGAGGTGCTGGTTCCTGTGGGCACTCATTACCTCCCCTCATCTCCCAGCAATGTATCCCCTGCCCTGGGGCCTCCTCGCCATTAGCAGCTGTTTCATTATGTACACATGTAATAAGGATCTCCATGTGTGTATATATGTGTATTGGTCACTTCTCTGCCAGAACTGCGCCCAAACCATTGAAAAGCCATGTCAGTAAAATAGTGTACCTCCAGTGGTTTGTCTACCTGTCTCCCTTGCCGATGAGAAACAACTGGTAGCAGCAGGTTAAGCTGACAATAAACACAGGAATTGACTTCTGTGGGAATGAACTTGCTTGACTGTTGACAAAACTCGAAGGTGACGCCACTTTCACTGGCTCACCGCTTGCTCGGATGGCTGCTGACCTATGCTGTTTTCTCCCTTCTTGGGACAGGGGCAAGGGATAACGGCCCAGGCTGGTGTGCCTGTCTCTGAGCCTATTGGTCACAGTGTCCTGCATAAGGTGGAGGAGTCTTGCTTGGCTTTTGTGGTTTGCATGCTTTTGCTCACGGAGAGGGTACTGGGCAAGAGAGTGAGGTCTGGGCGTGGAGGCCTCCATCTCTCTGCTTCCTGCTTGAGCAGTCAGCAGAGATCATGTGTGGGGCTGGAGGTGCACAGGGGTTGGGGTTTGGGATGTTGGCCTGAACCCCTAGGGCCAGAGGGGAGAGGTATTCTTCTCCCGTCCTCACTAAAGCACCAGAAGAATGGATTGCAGAGCACAACCCCAGGAGACCGTATTCTGTGACCAGTAGGAAGGATCTGTCCCCACCCCCACCCCCAGGCCAGAGTTGCCCTGCGCCGCAGGGTCCAGCCCATCAGTACCAGCCTGTGAAGGAACTGACAATAAGCAGGCTTCAGCAGAGGGCACTCAAGTCCTAGGAATCTGCACTCAGGAACTGCGCGCTCTGCTCAGTGGCTTCCCGGGGAACCGGAGTCATGAATCTCAGTAACTCGAGCCTAGGGCCTCATCACTCACAGTGATTGTGGACGGGCTGAGAGCTGAGTGGATCAGCCTAAACAAAACACACACACAGGGGACTCATCCAAAGGAGCCAGCTTGGTCACCCCTGGGGGCTCCCCTCCTTAACCACAGAAGTAGGAACTAGTGGGAGGGGCTGGAGGGCTTGGGAGCCCTGAAAGTATCACCCCCTTCTTCTGAGCCTTATCCGCACCCCCACCTGTGAGCCAGTGGGAGGCATGAATCTAGCTGGCAGCGGCTTGGGCCAGCTCAGCCGTTTTAGGGGATGTTAATGAAATTCGGGAGCACTTGTCCTTTCAGACAGCGGCCCCTTTTATTTGGGAATGAAAAGCTGCATTAGTCTGAATGAGGTTTGGAGGCCTCATAAATCCAGTGCTGGCTGCCTCGTGGGGGAGTGGGGAGCTGAAGCCTGGCTGGTGGATAGACTTGTTTACCAACAATTCCAAAAGCCAGGATTGGCGGCTCCCAGTCTCCAGAGATGGGGCTTGAGATCTTGCCAATCCTGCTATCTGCTGGCTTTGGGGTGGCCTGAAGAGGCCCCTGAGAGAGGACTGCAGAGCTCCCTTAAGATTTGGGGGGTGGGGTAGGGGCTGAACTCTCCAGTTTACTCCAGTTAAGGACCTCATTCCATTCTGAGGCTCTTCCAGAGGCTTCTGCTGGGGTCAAGAGGCTCTGAGTGGAGCCATTGCTGCTCAGCACAGGTGGTGCAGGACACCACAGGGACACTGCTGTCAACTTAGCAGCCTGCTGGGTTCGTGTTCAAACCCAGGCAAACAGTAGTGCCTAATAAGTATTAGTGGAAGGAATGAAGTCAAAAAAGAAAGAAGGGAGAGAGGGAAGGAGAAAGGAAGCTAGCTGTGTGTGGTGTGGTGGTGGTGGTGTGTGTGTGTGTGTGTGTGTGTGTGTGTGTGTGTGTGTGTGTGTTTGGACTTCTTAACCCCTCTGAACTTAGAGTCTTCATCTGACCAATGGAAAAATAACAGAGACCATCATGGTGTTTCGTGGAGAGGGCTGGCCGAAGCGACAGGCAAGGCTGTAAGTACCTTACCAGGACCGCAGAAGACAGGTAAACAAGTTCAAGAGTCATGGCTGTCATCGAGGGTGTTTTTGCTGTGTGGTGCATCTCACCCTTTCCCCACGACTGGAAGGGATTGAAGCCCCTATCAGTTTGGAGACATTGTGTTATACAATGACTTGCAACTGGGGCAAGAACAAGGGGTCAGGCCCCGGGCTGGGGATAGCAACTTCTACCCAAATCTACCCCAAAATCCCTAGAGGGACTGACTGTCAAACCCTGCCTGAGTCTCACCACCTCTGCAGCCAGGAGGTTGTCCTTACTGCAACCTAAAGGAAACCAAGACAAACCTCTATCCTTAACTAGGGAAGCCCACCAGCCTGGGAACGCAGCTGGCTGGAATGCCTGTTTCCCTGGGCTGGAGACGAGGCTCTGGTGACAGAGCCATACTTTCCCCTTTGAAAGAGCTCCGATTTCCTTCTTCATCCATTTGCTGTGATAGTTCCATTGCATCTAGCTTTTAGGGAGCATACTCATCCCCCTCCCCCCCTCGCCTTAGCTCTCCCTCCAGCTGGCCTCTGGCCACAGGGCTACCTTTCTGCTGCTCCGGTTTCCTGCCAAACCACTCGTCCCAGCCTGCTCAGGTCAGGGGGTTTTGCTTGCAGTACAGGCAGCCTATAGAATTAGTCAGCTGTGGGCACTGGACTCTGTACTCTTTTCAGCCCTCTCCCTTTCTCCATCAGAACACAGAATGATCTTCCCGAGAAAACAGCCAAGTTCTTTTGGTTCGGGGAACCAACCAAACCTAGCTCTGAGTTCTGAGCTCATGCAGTCGGCTTCCCCGAGTGCCTCCGATGAGGAGGCTCCTAGCTGTGTGTGTGTGTGTGTGTGTGTGTGTGTATGTATGTGTGTTGGGGGTTGGGGGGGATGGTGGTGTCCTCTGCTCCACTCTTCTGCATGCCCCCATGCTGGTTCCTTGGGGCCTATCCTCTAAGATCTCCATTCCCTATGGAGAGGTGACAACTGCGGATTTGTGTCCTAACCTCCCCCCCCCCCCGCCCCCTTTAGAACAACACTTGTCAGAGGGTGCTGGGGAGGAGGAGTCATTCTAGACCCAGGGAAGGCCCAAGTAAGGCAAATTCATAGACCTCCTTAAAACAGCTGATCACCTATTGCCCTTACCACATATCTCTCTCTTTTCCTGGGCAGGGCCCAGACACTCTTTGCTCCCAAAGCCACCGGTGCAAGTTCAGACCAGGAGCCCCTTCCTATTTTCCAATTGGCTATGCTTCCCGATTCGTATCCCCACACAAAGTCTAGGTTCCCTGCGCCCAGATTGGGGGGGGGGGGGTGAAAGACGGCAAAATTAACCGGCGGATTTGGAGCGCAACACATTTTCTATTTGTAAGAGAATTAAAGATTTGCTCTTAGATGTAGGGGGACATGCTCTTACCAGACAGCTTGCAAATGGGAGAGATTGGAAGTGATTGAATAGATCAAATTATTTAAATGAGAAAAATAAATTCGCACACAGCCTAGCCGCTGCTCGGTGACAGATCCGTTTATTTATCTACAGTATCGGTACCGCTTTGTCTCTGTCAAAAAGGTCATTAAACTCGCCTAGCTGGTTAATTCGCTGCCTCCTGCTCCTGCCTCGCTCCACAGCCCTTCTCTTCCCTCGACACTAAGCGCCACTCAGAAAAAAAAATTGTCATTGGTAATAAACAACATTTATTTTTAAACCTTTCGGTTTGGTCCCTTGTGGGTCCTACTCTGTCCCACGGAAAATCAGTTTTTCTGTATTGTTTCTAAGGAGGAATCCGAGAGGGGGCTCCAGTTCCTCCCGCATAGTTGCGGAAGAGGACTGAGACATCAGCCGGCTCCAACTCCAGCGGCCCTCGAAAGTGAAGGCTTTGGCGGTCTTTCTCCGTGGCCCTCCTACTGATGGTGCGTGGTCAAGTCCTACCTTCCACGCAGAGGGTCTGACAGGTCTCTACCTTCGGGCTAGTTCCTGAAGCTCCTCACCCTCTAGCCCAGCATCGACAGTTCTCCGAATTTTATCCCACCACCCCCCTCCACATACGCCAACGTCCAAGCCTAGGGCCAACACTGCTATCCCACGGGCTGGCCATCAGGGTGTCGCTGCCGTCCAGCCAGCTCCGACCGCGTGGGAGCTGAACGGCGAAGCTCCGCAGACGGCGGGCTTCGGGTCTTGCGGCTCCCGGCGGGCGCATTTCCTCCAGCTGGTCGGGCCGCTGGGTTGTCTCCCGGCTCGCGGTGCCAGTTCTGACGCTCCACGCTTGGCTCCCCGGCTCCGTGCCTTGCCCTGGGGGCGGCAGGGCAGATGGGGACGTCTGAGCTGCGGAGGAGAGTCTCCATCCTCCGGGTGTCCCCCTCCTCCTCCCAAATCCAGTCCAGGGTCCCCTTCCCCGCCCCCTGCGCAGGTGTGAGCGAGCGAGTGTGCGCCCGGGCGAGTGTGAGTGGGAAGCGTGTGTGCGCGGGGGAGTACGCGGAGGGAGCGCAGGCGGCGGGCGGCGCGGGAGGCGGGAGGCAGGGCGCGGGGGAGGGGGCTGGGAGGGAGTGTGTGCGCGCGTGCAACTCCACTCCGGGGCTTTGTGCGAGCCCGGGCGATAGCATCGGCAGCGGCTGGAGGAGGAGCGGCCGGAGACGCGTGCAAGCTCGCTCGCAGCCGGGGCAGGTGGGAAGCCCGCGCGGGAGCCGAGCCGACACGAACGGGAGACGCCGCAGCCTAGTCCGAGCGGAGCCCGGGCGGAGCCCAGAAGCACTCGCTCGCAGGCGGCCCGTGGGCGGCAGCCGAGGCGGGGCGGGCGCCGGCGGGGCGGCCCCCCAGTAAGATGTGCGCAGCGCCGCGGGGCGCCCCCTACTCGCAGAGGCGCTCGGGAGCCGGGCGACTGGGCCAGGCGGCGCCTCGGGGGCTGCTGCTCGCCCGCGCCTAGAGCTGCCGCCCCAGGGAGCCCGCCACGGCCGCGCCCCGGGCACGCTCGGTGGCGCCCAACGATGACCGCTCCCTGGCGGCGCCTCCGGAGTCTGGTTTGGGAATACTGGGCCGGGCTCCTCGTGTGCGCCTTCTGGATCCCAGACTCGCGCGGGATGCCCCACGTCATCCGGATCGGTAAGGGCTCCCCTGGAGCCGGGGGTCTCTGCGCGCTCGGGTGGGGACGGGAATTGGAGTGGGGGTGCTCTGAACGTGATCCGAGAGATTGTCCCAACCTCCCTCTAGGCTGCAGGGCTCGGATGTCTGCTGGGAGCTCTTGGTGGAGAGGACAAAGTTCCAAAGCCCGGGTCGCGGGCCTTACTTACGGGGAGGAGACAACCGGGCCGCTGGGGGCGAGGGGCCCTGGGCACGCTCTGGGGAAGGCGACACGGTGGAGTGGCGAAGGTTCCAGCCTCAACCCCGTGCCTCGGGGGAATTTTGTCGCGACTGTCAGCACGGATGGCCGCAGACCGAGTTCTGGGACGGGCTTCTGTGCAGAGTGGGAGCCCTGGGGAAGGCGACAACTTCTCTCCCCTTGTCGCCCCCCATGGGCTCCTCGCCGGAGCTCGGGGACGGACGAAGGCAGGGAGTGCAGGGGATGGATTCGCCGAACGAGGGCAGCTGATCTCCTTGCTCCTGGCTGACCAAGGAGCGGAGCGGGAGAGGGAAAGTCCCCTGCACGTCGCTCCAGCGGCCCCCCCCTCCCCCCGGCCCAGGCCTCTTTCGACCAGGGGTAACCGAGGCTAGGGAATGGAAGCGCAGGAGGCCGCCCAGTGCTGCCGGAGACGGCAGCCGAGAGATGCGAGTGGCTTTTAAAGTTAGCCGAAATCCCTCCGCAGCTGGCGGCGGCTGGCGATCTGCGCGCGGCTTTCTGAGGCTCTGGCTTCTCCGCTTCTCTCACCTCCGCAGATTTCTTACTCTGGGCTTTAACTTTGTTGTGGCCGCCTGAGGCACCCTGCGCGGCAGTTCTCGGGCTGGAGCAGGTGCGTGTCCCTGGCCAGCTGACCCGCGGGGGGGGCCAGGATGGGCTACCCAGGAGCCTCCGTTACCGCGGGCCCAGCGCCTGCGCTGGGCCGGAGACCTGAGCAGCCCGGGTTCGCGAGGCACCAACATCTGGTGCGCAGTTCTGCCCAGCTAGGGCCAGTTCCTTCTCCTCCGGGGCTCTCCACCGGGAGCCGACTTTGCTCCTACAAGAGCGGACTTTGGGATGACCAGTGGTTTGATGAAGATGCAGGAAACTCGGGCCAGGCTTGGTTATCTGCACTTGAGGTTTTTCCTAGGATGCAGCCCTCTCGCTTACTCTCCCTAGAGTCTGTCCTCTTGAACTCAGCTTCTGAATGGGGACACAAAACAGTCAGCTCTGCAGTCGTTGAGGTCTTCCAGTGCCTGCCCAGGACCCAGGACCAGGAATAAGAGAAGGCCAGGCACCTGAGGGGACCCTGGGGACAGCCCTCCCAGTCAAGCTTAACCCTTTGAAGCCTAGGTTTCTCCAGACTAGCCAAAAATGTTCTCTATCTCTGTACCTGCCCCAGTACTGGCTTGGTCACCATTCCAGCTAGTCCCTTAATAGTGGGCCACTGATTTCTGTATTTCTGCTCTCGTTTCTTGTGATATTTAGGGGACCTTTATAGTAGAGTGTCCTTGAGATAGAAAGGGAATCTCAAAGGGTGCTGTGCGCCTCTTGTATGCTTCGCAGGTCTGCTTTTCTTGGTCTTCCCTCTTCAGAGTGGGATGGTGTGTGTCCAGCCCACTGTCAGGAATTGAAATTTTGGGAGGCCTGGGGAGACAGGCGCAGGTGAACAGAGCCTCAGAGGTATGGTCTACAAATGGGCAGGGTACGTGGTCCTCACCTGCCCTTGTCGCTGTGACAGTACATGGAGCTGTCCAGGGGTCTCCTCATTGCCCTGAAGGGAAGCACATTCCAAACCTGTGGCCCTTTCTTGGGCCACAGTGTAATAGCGCAATTAAGGATAGCAGAGCCTCCTCCCCCCTTCTAATCTTCTTCATATTAAGCCCCAGGATTAATTAGCGTGTCGGCCCAGGCCATTTATATCCAAGAACCCTTCCGTATTTGATTCCAAGCCCGAGGACTGGGGTGCTGTACTGATGCCAAACGTGACTGCTGGAGCAGGGCCAGCTTTGGGTGGAGGATGGGAAGGCTCTGAGGCTCCTGGGATTCTTTGGAGCTGCCCTGGGAACTGAGCCTCTGTCCTTCCGGAGCTTGAGGTTGAACCCCAGCTGGAGTCAGGGCCCGGGAGACTGTGGGGTGCGGGGAGCATGCTGCAACCCAAAGATCCTGCCTTGGCTAGACTGGATGCCATCTCTCATTTCCCATCTCTGGGATCTGAGGCCTCTTGGCTGGGGTTGCAGGGATCGAGGCCCTGGAAATTGGCCTCCTCTGAAGCATGCTGGGTGCTTCTGCCAGAACTGCTGGAGCTTGGAGCCCGAATCCCATCTCCAGCAGCCAGGCGTCGCTGAGCACACGGGGCTAGAGAGGGTTTACCTGCAGGCGCAAGATGGGCTCTCTGGCCTGGGGAGTATGGTACCCGCCCCTTCTCTTTGTGCCTCTTTTGGGGGCTGAAATTCCTCCTTAGACAAGGAGATGGATAGCCCAGCAGTGTGACTGAGTGTTCAAACAATCCGTCTTGAATAGATGAATTGCATTGCTCTGTCTTTTTGTAATTGTGTCTATCAGAGGAAGAGGTCAAGGCATTGATTGCTTGGATGGTTTGCGAGTAACAAAGGAGAGAGAGGGAGAGAGAGTGAGGGAGAGAGAGTAATTGGATTGTAGTCTGCGGGGGGAAAATGATCATTGATTATTTTATATGAATATGTGGAAGATGTATTCTGTATGTGATTATCAAGGGCCGCCATCGAAGGCTTGTGAGGCAGATTGGTCTGCGTTTTATTATTATTGTTGTCATCGTTATTGTTGTTCGAATGGATCCTGGTCTTAACTTAGGATAGGCAATTAAATGCAGGGTCTTCTCAGCCCAGTGAGCTTTAGTGACCTTCTGTGGGGACTTGGATTTACAGGTTCATAACCTAGAAGAAGTTGAAGAAGAAGGTGGCAGATGTAGAAGCTAAAGGTTTGGATTTTCTGTTCTTTTTACTTGTAGTGAACTGGATCACTTTGATACAATCCTATTCTTCCGACTCGGCTGCTCAGTTTCCCCAGATGGACACATGTGATTGACATAAACGGTGGTGTCAAGTTCCTTTTAGAACAGGCCAGCAGGAAACGGTTATCGTCCTTGTAGGGTTCCTGGTTTTATTTTCCCTAGGAGTACAGATATACTATAGGATCGAGGGCTGCTTGGAATTTGAAAAAGGAAGCCGGCAGTGGTGGCAGCAGCTGGGGAAACCTGGCGAGTCTTCCTTGTGACAAGGAGCCTGGTGGCTGGTAGTGAACTCTGGCCAGCCAGTGGGGAAGTTCAAAGCCAAATGACTGCAGTGACATAAAGCAGGAGTAAGGAGGGGGGTGGGGACGGGATGGGAGGGAAAGGCACACCTAGCTCTGCGTTCTTGGAGCATCCGCAGACAGGGCAGCGCTAAGCCGGTTCTGAATGTACAGGGATCCATCCACCCTTCTCAGGGGAATAAAACCCCTCTCCCACGTGCCACTCCTCTGATCAGATCATCCAAATTGTCCTGAACACTCGCCCCTTGAGTTTGAGAGTCATCGCATGTAAAACAATGAGGGATTCTCGCGACTGGCGACGCGCGGAGACCTTGCGCCTTGTAGGAACAGACAGCCGCTGAATGAAGATCAATAGGGTTTCCCCCCCAGAAGTAAATAGCTTCAGACAAAACCTGGGAGTGGCCCGAGGGGCCTTAGAAAGCATTGACTTGAGGAATTCCTGCTCACTTTTCAGCCCAGCTGCTCCTGTCTGCTCCAGCTTCCTCCTTTCTCCAGCTGGAGTTTAATTTCTCCTCGACGCTCCCACTGCGCTGAGCTGTCTGTTGACAGCCGGCCGGATGACCTGGGGCTTTTAGGATGTGGGGTGGGGTGGCCAGGCCTGTTTAAGCTTTTCTGAGGTCATTGGCATCCCCCTGTGGCTGTGCCTGATGGGTTGAGTTTAGAAGTCTTGCCCAATAGTGCTGTTTTAAAGAGGTTGATCTCCGCTCTGCACCCCTACAGAAATGCAGGAGTGCTTGGCTCCCTTCAGCGTCCTTCATGACTCCCGGGGAGCCCCCCTGTTCACACAGGCACGGTGTTCTAGCGCTGGGAAGTAGAGTACCCTGCAGAGACAGAAGGCCCAGGTGAGCCTGTCGGTAGTAGAGCTCCCCTTCCTCGCTCAACAGGCAAGGCCTATGGAAGGAAAGCTGCAGGCTTCCGGCAGTCTTGGAGGGGGAGATTCGGGCTTCATAGCTAGGTCTGTCTCTAACGCACCAAGGCAAGGCCTCCCCTGTCCTCTCACAGTTGGCCATCCCCTCCCCCTCCTGCAGCTGCAGCCTGAGCCCTATCATCCTCGCTCAGGACCTTCTAGAGGCAAGTGGGTAGGGGATGGAGGTCTCCAGGCCCTGTCTGGCAATAGAGAGGACTGACATCCAAGAATAAGGCCCTCCTCTAGAGCCCGCAGCCAGCAGCCCCTGGCATATCCTCCACAGGCTGAAGTGGTGGGGTAGGAGCCTTGAGTAGGTAGAGTCCCCCAGAAGGTCAGACAGAGCTGGCACCTTGGCCTCGCTTCCTGGAGCGCATTTCTTCCCTGTGCTGATTCCTCAGCAGCACCAGAGGGCAGTGTGTCTGTGCTCAGATGGCCACCGAGTCTCCTGCCTGGGGCCCCTACTGAGTCTGGAGCATAATCAAAATAATAAAACACCAGCAATACCATGGCCATAGTTTATTGGGCACTTAATAGCTGCCAGGCTGTTTGGAACACTTTCCAAACAATGACAAGTAGCAGAGAGATAGTAAGTGTTCAATAAATGGAGCTGCAGCGTTTTCTCCATTATCTGATTGAGCATCTACAATGCTGCTGGTGTCCTCCCCCTCCCCCCGTTTTATTTTTTTTGTAGACAAAGAAGCTAAGCGAGGGGAACTTGGTAGACCCAGGGTTTGAACTGCAGTCCACTTCCAGATCTGGTGCTTGGTGCTGGCTATTTAGTTTGAAGATCTTAGCAGCCTATAAAGGGACAAAATGCAGGTCTCACACCCATGGTTCTGGAAGCTGAGCAAGGAAGGCCTTGCGGGGTGGCTCTAGGGCTCTCCCTGGCCCAGGATTGTTTCTGCACCACGGTTTAGTCCCGTTAGGGCTCGTGTGCAGCATCAGGCTGGCCTTGTAGATTAGCCATAGGGTAGATCGTGTCCTTCTGTGGAAAGGGGTGGATATCCAGGAAGACACACACTCTTCTATTTTTTTCTGTACCCCACCTAGCCTTGGTTTCTCGACGGTCCAGGGCTTTAATCCAAACCCCAGAGAAAGGCTGGATTCTTCTGTGGGAGAGGCCAGTCTACCCATAGAAATCCCTCTGCTTGGAGTTTCCCAGGATATCCTCAAAGATACTGTCAAAGCTTTGAGCCCCCAAAGGGCCCTGTGTGTATCTCACCTCCATTCTCCATCGCCGTTGAGCTGGCAAAAGAAGCTATGTGGTGGGTGGGCTTCTCTTTGTTCTTTTCTTCCCTGGCTCACCGCCCTTTTCCTACCCTGGTCTCATTGCCTCTGCTCTCCGTCATCCCTTTGCAGGCTACCGATAGTTTTTATGTTGTTCTATTTTTAAGCAAGAGTCACATGCCTATCTTCTAAATGGAGTCTAGCTGGTTTGGAACCGAGACTGGTGGGCAGCGTCCAGGGCATGGTGGTTGCTGTCAGCAGCTGCCACTCCGCTAGTAAATGGAGCTGTATCCCTTGCTCACTGCGGCAGTGACACATTTAGGACTGGCTTGGACAGAGGGGTCGGCATGTCGTATATTGTCCAGTGTCCCTGTCTGCAAAGCGGGGAGATATAAAATACCGGTCTCCCAGAGTCAGATAGTTGTGATGTCTTTCCAAAAAAAAGGTTAGGTGGCTCCAAAGACCAACATTAGTTCTTTGCTGTTATTCTGGTAGTCAGAGACCTTTCAGAGCCTGGGCCGGGGTGAAACTCCCAGGGTGTCAGGATTTAAGGAAGTTCTCAAAAGATGAGGACTTTGAGCTTGCCTCGATGATGCAACCGTGAGTGCCTCCTTAAATCCAGGCTCTGCCCATCTTCTGGGTGAGCTTCTGGTTTTACAGTTTTTGGATTTAGAGAAGCATAACTGTGAGACACAGCTCTAACCAATGGGGCTTGGAGGGGAGAGGCTGGAGGAGGGGCCAGGGAGCTGGAGATGAGGGCAACAGGCTGTTTGATTTTTGTTTTTTTAACACATTTTACAGCAGCTAGGCCTCAAAGCCTACTGGGCCCGCACCCTTCCCTCACCTGACTTTGTTCCCTCTCTTTGGAATTGCCTCCGGAGTCCGGGCTGCCTCTCCTCTCCCTGCCTCCCCTCCTGCTGGCATTTCTTTCTCCTCAGAGCTCATTTGCAGCGCAAGTTTCTGTGCCTGCTTCTCTTGACCTTTACACTTTGTTTGCGGGTGTTATTGACCTTGACTGTGATTAGGCTTGGGATGGATCTGGGTTTTCTCTAATGCTTGTGACCCTGCCTCCTGCTTTAGACAAGGATCTGCCCAAGGTTGCCCACAGCCATCTTTCCCAATCACTACCAAAATGGATGTTTCATAAGGATGTATTTTATGGATGCTAAGCTAGGCTTTTTTCTTTATATTTTCACATGGACGCCAGCATGGGCGTCATGTGCTTTGTCTGTGCTTACTTACGGTTTTTTTTTTCTTTCTTGGCACCTCTAACTAATGATGTGACTGGGTTTGATGAGACGCAATTGACTGTCATTTCAGTGTGAAGCTCCTCATGTGTGCTTGCTTCACGACCTCTGGTGAGTCACTTCCCCTCTGAACCTCTACGGGAGAGAAACAGTAGCATTGAGTGAGCTTCTGGTCTGTTGGTTTTGACCTACAAACACTTCGTATGGTTGAGCCTTATAATGCTGCCTTCACATGGACTCCTTGTGGATTGAAGAAGAGAAAGCGTGTGAAGCTCTTTGTACAGCGCCTACCGGTTAATAACTGAGAAGGAGAAGGAAGGGCTCCCTGGGATGGAGGCCGTGTCTCTGCCGTCAGACGGAGCTGGTGCTTTGTGTTTACCTGACGCTCATGCTCCGTGCGACTCCCAGTGTGGCGTTTGCTCATTTCACACCTACCAGCATACCCTAATGTGCAATGGGCAAGTCCAAACCGCTGTGCCAATTACAAGAGCAAGAGAAGTGCCCTTCCTAGGACACTCCTGGACCGTTATTTATCACACACCTGCAGCCTGGGGCATTGCATTTGCATTTGCTGCATTTAATTGAAATGCTTTTTTAAAAGCGTGTGTTCAGAGCTGGGAAGACTCAGGGGACGGTAGTGGGATGCTCTTGAGGGAGTCGTCTGGGGAATTCTGGTTAGCCCACCCTTCTTGAATAGAGTGTTCAATGTTTGTTTCTTGGACAGGTCAGCGGGGATGGGAGATGGTCTGTGGCTAGGTCAGAGGGACAGAGATTGCTGGCTCTTTGGGGAGATGCCAGGTGATGAAGGCTCTTGCAAAAGCTGGCGAGGGGAGCCCCTGTCTGTCCCTGTGGTGATGCAGGGATTGGAGGTAATGAGCCGGGTGGGAACTGAGGGAGTGTTGAGCCTCCACTCCAGATCCTTTGGTGCTGTGCTGAATGGTGGTTAAGGACTGCAGACAGAGAAAAGGAGTGAAAATTCCTGTTTGTTGTCCAGAGGGTTCCAGTCCATAGGAGACAATTAAGTCTCATGCTGTTCAAGACGCGATACGGACAGGCTGCTGGTGGAAGGGGTTTTTATAGAGTTCTCAGAAAAACTGCAGGAATGAGCTCTTTAAATATGGCAATGCCAGGGAACTCTGCAAAGCCTCCCTGCCTCTGCTTTGCAGAACTGAATGCGCTATTCCAAAGAGCTGCCCAATTGGGCGGAAAAGCGGGAGCGGGAAGCCAAGGACTTCCCAGGGCTCCAAGCATCTTACTTCCTGTCTTCAGTGAAGAATCGCAGAATTCAGGCTGCAGAGAACTCCAGGAGTCATGCTGGGTTTCTGGTTCTCCAATGTTAGCGTTCCTCAGAATCATGGAAAACTCCTTCAGACAGTTACTGCCAGGACCCAAGCCCCAGAGGGCTGCCACTCAGCTAATCTGGGGTGAAGCTTATGGGTTTGCATTTGTTAAGGGTTCCCTGAAAATGCCAGTGCTGCTGGCCTGAGATTATACGCTTTTCCTTCCTTCCTTCCTTCCTTCCTTCCTTCCTTCCTTCCTTCCTTCCTTCCTTCTTTCTTTCCTTCCCTCCCTCTCCTTCCCTCTCCCCGCTTTCTTTGTTTGTTCATTTGCTTGCTTACTTGCTTTGAGTCAGTGTCTCACTTTGCAGCCCAGGCAGACGTCAAATTCTCTGCCATCCTTTTGCGTCAGTCTCTGAAGTGCTAGGATGATAGAGAGCCATCATATCCACTTCGGGTGCCACCTTTTGAGAGACCACTGTTACAACATGGTGGAGGGTCTCCCTGTAGCCAGCCTCTAGCTAAGTATCACCAGTCTCGGGAGCTTGCAGCTTTTAGGTCCCACCCATCCTTCAGTTCAGTGTTGGCTGCAGATACCCAGCTTGGAAGGGAGAATACATCTGCTGGCAGTTCTGAGAAGCCAATAGGACTCCTATCTTGGGAAGTGAACCCTAGCATCCAGCTATCTGAGCTTAAAATCCCTTCCTTCCTGGCTATGTGAATTTGGATAAATCACTTCTCACAGTCTAGATTCCCTCACCTGTGGAATTGGAACCAGTAGCTCTCTCCTCAAGGGATTATGTGAGAACCATCAGGCTTGGCATAAGGTGGGGTGGGGTGGGTGAGAAACATAAAACCTTTTTATTTTTATTTTTTAATTGAGCATTGTGGATAAGTTTGCAGGTTCTGGATTCCAACACACTAACTTCAAAGCCTGTCTTTGTGACTTCCCATTGTGCAATCTTGAGCATTTACCTATCTCAGAATGCTACTCACAGTGATCATATCTGTCTCCTGGCGTTTGGTAAAGATTGGGCGAGTTAATGCATAGGAAGCACTTAGAATTCTCTATGTGGGCACTCCTTGTAGCTGCTCCCCATTGCTTTTGCTGTTAGATTACCCAGACACTGGTTGAGGTGGGCCTGCTGCCCTACCCTGACAAATATAAAGGATTTCCTTCATTCCAAAGATGCCAGCTCCACCAGCACCTTCCCTTCCTTGATACTGCTTGTTTATTGAAACTGGTAAGGTCCCCATCTCCCTGGGCCTTAGCCTTGGTCTCTAATAAGGCAAACCCTGGTTATAGTAGACGTTTAAACAGCTATTTCTCTTTATTGAGCTGTACCAAGCTGGTGGTATCCTAAGATATGAAGTCTTTTTGTGTTTCTTTTGATACAGTGTTTCACCATGTATCCCTGACTGGCCACAAACTCATAGAGATACAGCTATCTCTCCCTCCAGAGTGCTGGAATTAAAGGCGTGTGCCACCACTACACTACCCTGTTTCTGAGGTCTTTGCCACAAGAGTCACTGCCAGCCTATAACTTCTCTCATCCTCTTGGTGACAGTGACATTCAAGGCCTCAAGGCAGGGCCTGTCGTGTATCTCCAGGGAGTTCAGTCATTGCATCTTCATATAGTATTTCCTTTTTCTTGTTCGCGGTTGGTGGACCACCTAGGCCTGTTGCCACAGCTCCATCTCAGAAAGTGGGTATGAATGTCACCGTTCCCTTCCTCTGTGGCTTCCTTCCTGGGAGCTGTAGAGATGAAGTGGCTATGGCCTGGAGCTGGGGTGCCCTGTTCTACAGCAAAGCTTTGGGGACTGCCTGTTATGTTGCCTAGCATGCCTCATGCCACCAGAGCCTGGGATGGACAGGTCTTTCCTACAGCCATGTCTGTTTTGATACAGGACATGGCTGATGTCAGTACCTGCTGGATTCATCACATGACCTTGGATTCTCCCACCCTGAGTCACCTCAATCAACTGCAAATAAACACCAGTCTCCTTATGCCTTTAGGCCTCTGCGTTCTCCGTGGCAGCGGCCATAGTCTCTGGACTCAGGCCCAGACCGTCATCTTCTCACATCTTCTGTTCTTCTCTACCAAATGTTTACGGCCTCCCAGAAGGCTCTGCTTCTCCGCTCTCACCCCTGACTTCTGCCCTGCTTTTCTGTCTGGACAACTGCTCATACTCACCTCTCAGCAAGCACGTCTTCTCCTCCAGGAAGCCTTTCTTGATCTCCACTGCCTTCTGCACGTCTTCACAGCCCCCTTCCCTGCCCTGGGTGTAATGCTCACTGTATTGTTCTCAGTCACCGTAGCAATAAGCACGGGGAATGGCATGGAGCACGCTGTGCTTGCCCTCCGCTGGACTCTGTGTCCTGCACAGTCTGTGCTTGACTCATCAATGACAGTGAGTAAACACTTGTCAGTCAAATGCATTTATCCATGACTATGGTCGTATGGACAGAAGGTCACCTAACTGCCCTGCCATTCAGTTCAGCGCCTTTTCTCTTTCATCCATGAGGATATTCTGAACCTGCGTTTTTCTCTGAAGTCAAGGCCTCTGGTAGTCTCCCAACACACGGAAGGCCTCTGCTTTGCCAAGACCTTTCTCATCTAGCCTACTGGGTTACACTGGAGGGATGGGGGCAGTGAGCCCTTCCTTTCCAAGCCCACGACCAGGCATTCCATTCTTGCTTCATATCTTGATAGCTCTCCTCCTGAGAGACACAGCTGTCCCCTTCCTGAAGAGGCCGAGGATGCAGTCATGACCCCTCTGCTTTTCTGACCTCACCCCTCTTCCTGTCACTTGTTCCTCAGCATCTCTGATGCTCTCTTGGAGCCTGCTCTAGAAATGAACTTGTACCACCCGGTCCTTAACAGGCTGGTCAGTCAGGACGGCCATGAGGCAGAGAGCTGTGGCTGAGCCGTTTGCGCCTCCTCCAGTCAGAGATCAGCTGTCCCTCCTTCCTCTCTTTGCCACCTGTCTGGTTCCTGCTGGAATGTGTAGACAGTGGATTGACATGACAGCTGAGGTGTGACGTGGAGATCGGCACATCCCGCCTGGGTGCTCGAAGTGCATGTATGCGTGTGCATGTGCTGTGTACTTGCCAGAGATGTTTCAAGGGGCGTTGATTCTGTAGAGCTAGCAGACCAGGTTGGGGCTTGATAGCTGTTCTTTGTTCAACGCCCGATGAGTGCCAGCAGTCTTCCCTTTGGGTCCCTGGAGACCTGAGGACTGTGGTCCTCCCACTTCCTGAGTGTCTGTACGGCCTGTCCACCTCTGTAGTATAACTGAGAGTGATATGAGATCTTGAAGTAGCCCTCCCCATGCCCTTAGGGACATAGAAGAGGGGGAACAGCCCCTTACTTAAGCCAGGTACTCCCATTTTCTCATGTCCGTCTGGAGGGAATCAGGTGACACTTCATGAGCAGCAAGAGCCTGTTGCTGACAAGGCCATTTTTACTCCAGTTTAATAGAGGTGACAGCCGTCTATTTTACTTGTCTCGTAACATCGAATCAGTAAATAAAATATGGGGCAACTCTCAGGTTAAACTGAATTACAGCTGATCCCTGGGGAGGGAGGCTTGGGGGAGCCTCTAACAGGAAGATTGAGTCCCTGACTTATTATAAGAGAAGTAGAGCCTAGGTTTTTCTCCGGAATCGGGAGATCCTTTCTCATGTAGGAGGAGACCAGGTCATAGTGTTCGATGTTGTCAGAGTCCATGGACGAACCAGGGCTCCAGTGTAGACATCACCAGTGTTGGAACCTTATGGGTATCACCCTCATTTGTTACAGGATACTGAGGTCACAAGAAAAATGACCTGTTCTATGTTTCTTGGTGAGCCATAGGGGGAAATAAAGCTAAAACATGTACTTCTGGCCCTGATCTCTTAACACATATGCAAGCATGCACACACGCACACACACGCAGCTGCGTGTGCACATTGCACACATACACACACACACACCACTTTGAACTTCATAGTTTGTTTTTTTATTATTATTACTAGAGACAGGATTTCAGCCTGTTACCCAGGCTGGCCCTGAACTCCTGAGTTCAAGTGATCCCCTACATCAGCTACCTGAGTAGCTCTGGCTACGGGCACAAGCAGCTCTGCTTGACTAGAAGGGCAGTCTTTAGAGATCTACATAGACTAGAATTGTCCAGTGTGGACAAAAAGCCTCTGAAGTATCTTTCCACAGAGAGAGAGAGTGCAGACTGGGTCTGGATGTGTTTATAAAAGCTCCCAGATAATCACCGTGCTGGCTCACTCAGAGGCGGGGGTGGGTGTGGGTGGTTGCCCTGGAGTTGCCGCCACGTTCAGCACCACGGAGAGCAGCCAGTGTCTGGGCTAGGACTCACAGGGCTGTTTTTGCTGGCTTTATGACTCTTCTTTCCAGTCCTGGTGTGGCTAAGGTCACACTAAACAGGTGTTCTGCCTTCCAGTGTAGGTCCCTGAGGGCTCTGGTAGGTCACATACAGGGCAGCAGTCTCTAAAAAGCCCACAGTTGGTGAAGAAACACCAGGAATTTTGTTTGAGTCAAGCAACACAGTGGTTAAGGAAGGGGAAGCCCCTGGGTAGAATTTTCTTCCTTCCACATAAACTGTTCTTAAATCTTCGGTGCCATGTACGGCTTGTCTGCTAGGGAGCGGTAGCAGATGGCAAAACGCATGAGCATCCGCCTGTCAGATAACACACCTGATAACCACGGGTCTCTGCCTGGCCTGCCGGCGTCATCTTTCACATTGCATTTGGTAAGTGGGCTTCCGTAATGCAGTTTTATCCTGCTAAATGTGATTTCTTAAATGTGCTTTTTGTGTTATTGTTTCCTGAGCTGTGGAGCCCTGAACACCTGTAATAGAACCTTATTTTCTGCTAATAAATAAAATTACTATTCATTCAGGTGATGGGAAACCAATGTGTCACAGCTTTGTGGTGTTCCCTCAAAGAGCCCTGGCTCCGGCTCCAGGTGCGTTGTCACCTGGATGTGTCAGAGAAGCCTAGTGATGGAGGGGAGGGGGACAGAGGCATCTCCTAGGCAGGAAGATCCAGCCAGGAGAGAAGGTCACGTGTCTCAGAGGTCAGAGGATGGGGGAGCTTTTGTCCATCACCAGAGGACTGAGAATTGGCTGGGAGTATTTGCCTCAAAACCCAAAGAGACAAAGACGGCCAAACATGTCAGAACAACCCAAGAATTGTCATTTGGGCTTTAGGGACTTCAGAAGAAAGATGGTCCCAGACACTTACAGCAGGTAGCAAGACCTAGAACGTGCAGTGGAGAGTGTGGGCAGTGGCAGCTTTAATTAGAGCTGATTTTAAGGCCCTGGTTTGAGAAATGTCAGCGTGAAGGGATTGGGGATTTTTTTTTTCTTCCCTTAAGAAAGCAGAAGCAGAAGAAAAGCTGCTTTGGAAATGTGGCTATTTTTATGCTGTTTGTAATTTTGTGTTTATTTCCTGTCTTTTTCTCGTGGATTCTGGGCTGACTCATTGATTCACCAAACATTAGTGGAGTGCCCACTCTGTGTCGCAGAGTACACAGGACTGGGAACCGCAGGGGCGGGGTGCAGCTGCATTCTGAACAAGGGAGCATCTCAGGATCCTCCCTGTAGATCCAGGTAGTGATAACACCAGAGTCCCTCACGCTGAGGTGTGTACAGCTGACATAAAAGCCCTGTGCTTGGAGCATCCTTGTTTTTCTGTATCCTGGGGTGAAGTAACAGAGTTCAGAGATGCTCAGAGCTGAGCTGCATCCATAACACACCACAGACATGGGAGGGACGCCCATCTTTTCCAGCCACTCTTTTGACTTCCTGGTGTACCTTTCCCCTAACAGACAAATTTTTTAGTTTGTTTTCTCCCAGGACCGGTCATGCTTCACCCTTCCCCTCCAGGGTTCATTTTGGTCCTGCCTTTAGACAGAAATTCCTTCTAACTTTTTTAGGTAGGAAGAGATTAACATTGAGAGAGAGAGAGAGAGAGAGAGAGAGAGAGAGAGAGAGAAAGAGAGAGAGAGCTTGGACACGTGCATGGGTAAATCATGCAAGAGTTCTTGAATGGCTTCCATACTTCTCCACCTTGGGTTTTGCATAAGGTCCCTCACTGAACCTCGAGTACGCCGTTTGGCTAGACTGGCTGGCCAGCAAGACCTTGGGATTTGCTTGTCTCTGCCCTCCAGCATTGGAGTTACAGATGTTCGCAGCCATGTCTGACTTTTACAGAGGTGCTGGGCAGCTGAACTTGGGTCTTCGTGCTGTGCCACAAACATTTTGCCCACTGAGCTGTCTCCTCAGCCCCCAGAATCCACTTTTTGAGTGTCTAAGGGATGTGAGTCTCTTATTTATTTCCGGCTAGTCCAGATTCTTCCTGCTGCTTCAGGGTAAAGCTCTCGGTTCCGGGGCATGGCCTGCCTCTCCGCCTCTCCTTAGGGCATAGAGACCTTTAGCTCGAGGCTCATTCGTTTCCAGGGCTTCTCTTTCTGGGGCTGCAGCAAAGAAGCTCTCAGACAATTAAACTAAAATGACTACACACTTTCCCTCACAGGGCTTTGGACAGATTTATAATATTTTCTTTTTTAAAAAATTGGGCCTTTTTTCATGGAGACAATGATTTATGGAATAATCAATTTCTTTATCTACCTAATACATTGGAGTGATCCGTCAGTTCAAGCATCAATCTCCCTGGGGCTGGGGAGGGCCAGCGGTCTAACAGCCTGGCTCATCAGGCAAAGGGCAGGTTTCCCTGTGAGTTGTTTTGCTGCTGAGACTGGACAGAGAGCTTTGGGAGGAAGGACTAAGCCTCCTGTAGACTCCCTCCAGCTAACAGGTAGTACTTTTTTCTCGCCAATCTCTGCCACCCCAGGGGAATGGGCACAGTGCACGATGCCCCCATTACACAGCTTTGGAGACTGAGTACCTGAGGAGGTGGGTGGCGCAGCTGGTAAAACGCTTGCCTGGCAAGCATGAGGGCCTGGGCTTGATTCCCAGAACCCCATATAAACATGCCAGGTGTGGTGGTGCACACTGCTAATCCCAGTGCTGAGAAGGTGGAGACAGGGGAGTCATGCCAGCCTTTTCTCCTTATGGAGTTTCAGGACAGCAAGAGACCCTGGAGAAAACCCGTCTCCAAGCAGGTGATGATCTTCCTAAGATGACTCCTGAAATCCGTGTTCTCTGATGTTCCACACACATGCTTCTGTGCGTGTGCGCCTGTGCACACGTGTGTGAATGTGCAGCTTCACACACATGCACCCTTCCATGAACACACACTCATGCATACACACAGAGAGACACATATGAAAAGGACAGGAACTTGAAGACATGAAGACAAGAGTGACTGTCTGTACATCTCTAGGTTCAGGCTGGTGAGATGGTTCAGACAGCAAAGGCCTTTGTCACCAAGTCTACCTGAGTTTAACCCCCAGGACCCACATGGTGGTCGGAGAGAAATGACTCCCACAAATCATCTTCTGACCTCCACATATGCATGGCACATGTAATTAAAAAAAAAGTCCCAGGTCTATAGCAAGTGGGAAGCAGGCCTGGCCTGAGAGGTCCCTGTAGGACTGAGACAGGTGAGTGCTGGCCAGTACCAGCCTTCTTATTTCTCCTGCTATCTGAAGGGTCAGTAAACTGTCTCATGGGGGCAGTGGGCTTCCTGTAATGAAGACACACACAGCTTGACTGCCGACGTCACAGAGCAGCCCGGGATTCTCTCCCTGGGAAATTCGCAGTCTGCCCAGCTGTACGCCTAAGGCTGCTGAGGACATCCAGGTTTTCCGAGTTCCTGAAAAGGCCAAGGCTCTGCCAGCTCCAGCTTCGGCAAAACCCATGGAGGCCAAACTCAAGGTGGTGTTTGCCGAGAACACTGGGAGCTCAGACCCTACTGAGCTCCACAGCTCACCTTGTGGTGATGATGGTCACCTCATTCCAGGTCAATGAGGAAACCGGTTTCTGCAGCCTGATGGAAGTCCCCAGCAAGCACACCACAGACCTGGCCTGCTTGGTTCCCATCTCTGATGTATGGAGCTTCCTTCTGCAGGAGCAGAGACTGACATCTGAAACAGAAGGCCTGGGGTCAGGCAGCAAACCCTCAGAGTCAGACTTCATTCACGGAGTGGTGACTCACCACAGGTGGCGTACTGCCTACTCACCGTGGGTCAGTCCCCTGCCAGATGCCAAGGTCAGCAAGGCAGGCAGAGTCCTCGGCCTTCGGAAGCTCACAGTCTGGCGGCAGAGGCAGATATCAAAGCAGCTTCCAAGGGGAAAGTTCGGGATTAAGAAAATGCCATGAGACTCACAGCAGCAGGAAAGGACAGCTAGGTGAGTGTGAAGGGGGAGGAGTGAGGAAAGGGCTCCCAGGTAGCAGATAGCATGTGCTCAGATGCCCAAGGGACTGGCGGTGGCATAAACTGGACGGTGTGAGACCATCAGCTTTGCAGGCAAGCACAATCAAATACCAGCAGTTTCACATTGCAAACGTGTTGAAAACCTCAAGGAAGCCGAAGTGTGAGCAACAGTAGTATGGACAAGTGGTCCAGGTGACCCTCCTGAAGGGTGTTTGAGTGGCAGTGATGGACAAGTGGTCCAGGTGACCCTCCTGAAGGATGTTTGAGTGACAGTGATGGACAAGCGATCCAGGTGACCATCCTGAAGGATGTTTGAGTGACAGTGAGGAGGCTGGGCCAGATCCCGAGAACACTGGGGAGCCACTGAGTACTTTGTGAGGAAGAAGAGCAGAACCAAACCCATACCTCTGAGAAGTCATCCTGGTGGCTGTGGGACATGACTTCAGTGGAAGTTGGACGCCCCTTGGATACTGTTTCAGAAGTCTAAGTGAGAAAAGAAATGCCATTTGTTGGGGGCTGGAGAGATGGTTCAAAAGTAAGAGCATCGCCTGCTCTTCCAAAGGTCCTGAGTTCAATTCCCAGCAACCACATGGTGGCTCACAACCATCTGTAATGGGGTCTTGTGCCCTCTTCTGCAGGCATACACTCAGACAGAATATTGTATACATAATAAATAAATATTTTTTAAAAAAGAAATGCCAATTGTGGGTGGGTAGAGGATTGTTTTAGAGAGCTAGCATCCTGACTCACTGTTTCGAGTTCTCCCCATAGACCTGACTATCCCTTTGCCCTGGGCCTAAGCAGTGGAGGCAAGCTGGGTATACACAAGCTCCCTATTCTGCACTGAAAATCTACTCAAAGTTCCGTCCCCTGCTGCCCAAGGAGCAAGCCCTGCAGATGGTGACCACTCATCTCACAGCCTCCTCTGGTGATCAGGCGGGGTCTGATGTGTCTGGCCACCAGTCGAACCTGCAGCGAGTCCTAGGGTCTCCCAGTGATCCGGCGGGAAGGTCATTGTCCAGCTTAGCCCTTGCCGTCTTCTTGGACTCTGGAGCTTGGGTGAGCTGAGGAGCCCCTTTGTGTGCTAAACATGGGGCAGTCTTACTTCTCTTTAACAGATGGAGTGGGGGAGGGAGAGCACCGTCCACAGGACAAGTGTGGGGCAGTACCTAGGGTGCTAGGCCAGGAGCATCCGCTCCGTGAGATCTCGCTGGGCTGGGCTTTCTTCCCTTCAACCCGCTCTGTGAATACAGTGTCTCTTGATGAATCCAGACAACCGTGATCCCTTGACAGTGGCGACCCATTGATAACAGCGACCCATTGACAACAACAACCCACTGCAGACTTGGCACATGCCAAGCAGTGGGCTGAGAGTGTTCCAGAGAGTCATGTCATGCACGCAGCACCTATAAGAGGCAGGATGCAGCTCTGCCTCGGTGAGGAGCATGAGGACACAGGCTAACTAATGCAGAGAAGGCACAGTTCATTCAGCCCATGTGGCATTGTTTTTCTTATCACCAATGGGGCAGAGGCTTGGTTATTTTTAAGGCAAAGCACTTTTACTTATTTCTCTCTCTCTCTCTCTCTCTCTCTCTCTCTCTCTCTCTCTCTCTCTCTCTTTTAATTTTCGAGACAGGGTTTCTCTGTAGTTTTTGGAGCCTGTCCTGGAACTCACTCTGTAGACCAGGTTGGTTTCAAACTCACAGAGATCCGCCTGCCTCTGCCTCCCGAGGGCTGGGATTAAAGGCGTGTACAACCACCGCCTGGCTTTTGTTTTTGTTTTTTTTTTGGGGGGGGGACTTATTTCTTTATTTAAATGTTGTTTTGAATTTCTAATGAGAGATTGTAGTTGTGTATATTATATTACACAGGTGGGGACATAGTGCAACGTTCTGATCCTTTGTCCTTATTGTTACATCGAATAACAGATTTGGAGACTCACTGCCCTATGTCCTGCTTGTCATTGGTGCTCAGGATGTGTGTGTGTGTGTGCATGCGTGTGTGTGTCCTTGGCAGGGACAGTTCAGCACAAGCTGGAGAAAGACCTCTTCTTGACTCCTGCAATGCCCTAGTGTTGCTTCCTTCCATCCCTCCTGCTCATCCCCTTGTCCTGGTCCAAACTGGCACCCTTAGCAGATGTCTCTGGACTCACAGGGCACTTCATCGTCCCAGTTACAGGGACTGGCCCTGGCAGGGCAGATGCTGCAGGATCCTGATCCTTCTGGATTTTCTGCAGTAGCCTCACCCATCCCTCAGCCACAGGTTACCGAGAATCCATTTCATTCCCAATACGGGCGGCTTGGCTCCGGTGCAGCGGTTCTAGCTTTGGGTGCTCCACTTGCGGTGCTGCCCTCTTCTGCCTCCTGTTGAACCGCTTCATCCTCATACGTCATGCCTAGTGAAGCCCTACCTGCTGTGGGAAGCCCCCATCGTCTCATTCCTAGCCCCCTAGCCTGTCTGGAGCCTTTCCTCAGCTATTGCAGGCGCACCATGGCTACCGAAATTTTCGCCTATCCCTTTGATCTTGCTGGACATCCTGGGTCTCAGGACTCTACGGCTTGGAGGCCTCTTGTGCTTGCCTCAGGCCGTTTTCCTTTTAGGATTTTTAAAAAGACATTTTTATTAAAGCAAAGCAACACAGCCACTGTTTACGGGGTCATACAAGCAGTTCTCCGTGTAGACCTAATTTTTTATCTGTGCCCCTGATTTATTCAGTTTTAAGTTGCATGAAGATTTTTTTCTTTTTGAGTCAGCGAACATTCAGACATTGGAACTGTCTACCCAGTTTGGTGTCCACCTTTTTTCTGCATGTCCTCCTGCGCCACAGCCCCCACCCTGCTTTCTAATCATCCCTTGAGACAGGACGCCCCTGTCCTTCTTCAAACTGGCTTTTAGTCAAGTTCAGAGAGAAAAGGAATGTTTATCCCCAGGAGGAAACAAAGGCCAGAGACAGGGCTGCTCTTCCTACTCCCGCTCTGACTTCACCTGCTTCCATTTGGCTGACTCTTGACCTCCCATGTGGACAAGGACTTCTCCATGGTGGGGAGGGATTTGATTTCCGTCTGCTATCATTTTCACAGCTATGGGGCCCCCAGACTTTTTCTAGTCTCTTGTAAGCCTCATAGTCTCCTTGGGTGAGTGGAATTGTCCCTGTCACATTCCAGGTAAGGAACAGGAGCTTCAGATAAAGAAAGCCAGTGAGTAAGGTGCCCAGGGTGGGTGTCCCTAAGATACGATTCCTGGTCTGCCTGGATACAGTTGAACCCCTTTGCTTGTTCCCAATGACTGCTCCAGTTAGGTTCCCAGTGAGTGGTTAATAAGTACTAATAAGTCAGGTTGGGTGGCAGTCACAGGTGAGATGGACCACATAGGACCCGTCCCCTCCCTGAGGTAGGGAGCAAGTGGCATGTATCTGATGTTCTCAGTTCTACCTCCCTTCATCGGGAAGGGCTGTGCCTTTCTGGGGCGGTGTTTGCTTCACTTGCATGAACACGTGCTGGGTGGAGATATGCTGAGAGCCTCCCTGCCCAGCACTACCACATCTTTGAGGCAGGAGGACATGGTGCAGGTGTCAGGCTCGGCAGGAACATTTTAACAACCTCTGTCCTTGTTCAGTCTCCTTAGTCCTCGAGGTGGCTGCAGGCTCATCACTCTTACACGGTCTCAGCCGCTAATTGGGTCCGGATAATAGGCCGTGCATGCACCCTTTCCCATCTCCTTCTGGACTGCAGACGAGCAGGTTTGCAAAGCCCAGCCTTCTTTCTGCTTGGGCAGGAGTTGGGGAGAACTCTGCCTAAAAGGGGATGATCCTCTGTTCCAGGCAGGCACAGGCAGGGTGCTGGGGACCTCACACCACCCTGGGAATTGTCTATAACAGGAGTAGGGGCTGTCTGTTGTCGACAGTGCTCTGTGGACGTTGTCAGAAGGTGGCTGCTAGGAAGACTCCCAACAAAGGGCCTCCGACTCTCCACATGCAAGCATCTGTGGGTGTGGCCCAGTCCTGCCATGATACCGTCCTGCTGGCCCCTTGGAGCAAGCAGGTGGCATGCGGGAGCTTGAGATGAGAGTGGGCACTGTTTTGTTTGCCCAGCTCCAATTCTCTGTGCAAGTGGATTAAGTTCTGGATCAAATACGGCCTCTTGCTTTCTTGGCGTTCGGGGCTGGCTTTGCTTTTCTGCCTGCTGGGATACATGCTGGATGTGTGGATTATCCACCCTTATCCAAACTTGGGAATCCTGAGCCTCCAACTGTTCCAGTCTGGCATTCTAGAAATCTGGCCTTGCTGGCCTGGAAACAAGTCCGTCTCTGGGGATAGAGGGTCCTTGGTTAATGGTATTGGATGGCACGTCAGAGATGTCGAATAAGCAGCATCCTGGTCCTGATGTTACTTAGGAGGGTTCCTTCTTCCTGTTGTCTAAGCCCTGTGTCCTTGGTCTCTGCTATGACCTCATGACCCAACATGGAAAGGGAGGGGTCCTGATCCAGGGAGGTGACAGTGGCCTAAGAGATCAGAGTGGAGGCTCAGCTTCTGGGAGAGTCTGTCTCAGTGCCCCTCACTGCCAGTCACTTCCCCACCCAAGAGGCAGCCAGTCTGTGTGGCCTCCACCTCCCAGGTCCCTTCCCTGGGGCCTGCCCCTTCCTGTTTGTTGCAGCAGCAGCCACTGTGGCAGGAGGCACCAACCTCTTTCCTTGGGCTCCTCTAGGGTCTGAGAGAAAAGGAGCCAACCCAGGTAGGGGTGACCCCTGGAATTTCTCCTGTAGCTCATTGTCATCAGAGAGCTGGGGTCTTTCTTTTCTCTTTCACCTATGGTAACAGACCTACCTCCCCTTATTGGCCCAACCCGGGCTCCAGCCCAGCTCTCAAACCAAGCAAACAAACCGAAGAATTGTACTGAAACAAGCCGCGTCTGCTGGACTCACCCACGTCTACTGGAGCCACGCGCATCTGCTGGACCTACCCACGTCTGCTGGACCCACCCATGTCTACTGGAACCAGCCGCATCTACTGGAACCACCCACATCTACTGGGCCCACCCGCATCTGCTGGACCCACCCGCGTCTACTGGAACCAGACACATCATCTACTGGAACTACTGGTGTCTACTGGACCCACCTGTGTCTACTGGAACCACCTGGGTCTACTGGACCCACCCACGTCTACTGGAACCCACCGCGTCTGCTGGAACCAGCCACATCGTCTACTGGAACTACTGGTGTCTACTGGAACCACTCATGTCTGCTGAACATTTATTTCACAGTGGTGGTGTTTCGGGACTTTCCAGTCTGCCCCCCAAATTTGCACACAAGGAAACTGAGGTCCAACCAGACAAATCTGTGTCTGGACAGCCATCCGTTTGGGGACCATCCGTTCATTTTAAGTTGCTTTGTCACTCTGGGAACTCAAAGTCAGCCTTGGTCTGAAAATGCACACAAATCACAGGTGTCAAAGTGTCAGGTGGGGATGGGGGTTTGGCAAACAGGTGCAGAGTGTTTGTAACCCCTCTTCTGCTCTGGCCTCGGCCTTGGGAGTGGGGAAGGAGCAGCATGGTTTTCTGTCCACTCATTTTCCCAGCCTCCTGGGCTCGAGGTTTGCTGTCGTGACCTTGTTCGGGAAACGTCTTGATATTTGTTACCAGATAGACTGGCAGATTGACCCATCTTTTTCCTTCATCCAAATGTTTTGGTGTCATGAAGATAAAGGCACAGAGATGTAACTGCCAGGGCCCAGTTCCCAGAAGGCCATAAAACACGCGTGGTCCTGCCGGGCCTCGAATGCTACAATCCAGCAAAGTGCTCCTCGTATTCAACACATGGTGATTTTTTTCACAAAATCGCTGAACCAGCCATGTTCTCTGTATTGATCAATAAATTACTTTGATGAAAACTCAATAGGCAAAGGCCCCTGGCACTCATTCCCTCGTCGAGGAAGGGCCTGTGTGCTTCTCCATCTCTAAAACCTTGCAGCTGTTTCCAGAGCCATATTTCCTCTTCGATGTCCTACTCCCAGGGGCTGCTGTCCGGGTTGGTACCTGCTCAGACAAGACCCTGGTAGTTTGGGGGTCACAGGCAGGGACTCTCCTGACCTAGAGTATGGAGGCCTGATGAAGAGAGAGTTGACCCACCTGTCAGGCCCCCAAAGAACTGGTTTTTTTGCTTTCTTGGACAGCGGGTGTACATATGGCCACTGCTGTGTCCAGGCATTGTGAGACCTCTGTCCTGCTGGGATCAGCAGGTACTGTGTCACTGGAAGAGCCAGGAGTCAGAACAGACCCATGGGCTGCCTCTAAAGTCACCTACTCATTCATTCATTCATTCATTCGTTCGTTCATGTTACATCTTCTGAGCCCCTCATCCTCGCTGGAACTTTCTATGTGTCTTGGTGAATTTGATACTTGAGCTGAGCTTTCTACCTCTTGGACA
The DNA here is from genome assembly GCF_982192425.1 of Myodes glareolus. Classification (NCBI taxonomy): domain Eukaryota; kingdom Metazoa; phylum Chordata; class Mammalia; order Rodentia; family Cricetidae; genus Myodes; species Myodes glareolus. The sequence continues at coordinate 69,112,851 of NC_142028.1, read as the reverse complement.
TAACAGCAGCCATCACGGTGTGCATATGAGGCAGGAAGTCCTGAAGGTCAGAAGGGGCCATGGAGTGTGGTGGTTATGACCCTGGTTCACAGCCTGCCTCACGACTGTCCTCAAGTTCTTAACCTTATCAGTTCATCCATCCATGAGGGGAGAGAGAGAGAGAGAGAGAGAGAGAGAGAGAGAGAGAGAGAGAGAAAGAGAGAGAGAGAGAGAGAGAGGGGGAGAGAGAGTAGGGTCTCGGGGGGGGGGCTGGGGAGCCCCGTGGGAGCTGCATTGGCCAGTTAGGATAAAAAGGACAAATGCATACAGTTCCCAGACCAGTGTCTGTCACCTGGAGCTGGTGCACAGAAGCCAGCACCTGCTCGTGGGACTGCGCACTGCTACATGGGAAGGAAGCGCTGTGAGGGTCCCCGCTTTGCAGGTGAGAAAGACTGAGGCTCCCTGAGGCCAGGTGGATGTCAGTTTCCACAGCGCTGCCTTAACCTCCACTCACATTTCTCCCCAGTACTGGGCTGGTCACAGTTCTTTGGAGTTGGAAAGGAGCTGGAGGAGGCTGGATCAAGGGCTTGAATGTGGTACCGTCTACAAACAAACTTCTGAGAATGTACGATGTTTGGAGGCTCACGATGCAGTGAACACAACTGAGGGAGTGGCAGACTGTTTACCCTGCCACCCCAGGTAGGTGTGAATAGAGCCCCCTCCACTCCAGGACACTCTGCCTTGGAGACTGGTTCTCTCTAATGAGCCCACAATGACCTTCTCAGCTGTTTCGAGCACTGTGGCTTTACAGATGTGTGCCACCGTGCCAGCCAGCAGCGTCTTTACCCCGCTGTACCAGAGCTGTTAAGGGAATAGGTTCTTGAATCAGAATCACTAAATTGAAATTCTGAAGCCCTTACCCTTGTCTGCCTCAGTTTCCCCAGGGCTGTAGCAAGGGTCCAGAGACTGTGATCGAAGCCTAGAGGAGTGTATAAAAAAAAATACTCACGGCCCGCTTTGGCGTATTTACGTATTTACTTTTGTTTATTATAAGCAGAGTCTTAGCACGAAGCCTGGGCTGACCATGAGCTCTCAGCCACCCTCCCACCTCAGCGTCCAGCGGGCTGCACGTCCAGGCGTCCATCACTACACTCAGCTTCATTCATCTCCCACTGAAACGAAAACAGTAATTGTCCGTCTTTACAGCTCCATATGTTTCTAGCCCAGCGTGACCCCAGATAACATTGGGAGACCCAAGGGTGGAGTTTAGCTCTCTTCCCTTATAGCAGAGCCCAGTGGGGGGGACTTATCCAAAGTTCCACAGCCACAGCTGGCCGGCCGGTGGTCTAGACGAGACTCACACTGCCAGCTGTGGGTGTCTTCCATGTCAGAGCCCCAGGCTGCCGGGGAAGCCCCAGCCTCCTCAGGCGGCAGAGCTGGCCTGGTCCTGTCCCCAGCCCCTTCCTCGGTGGTGTGGCTTCTTTCTGTCCCAGTGGAACCGCAGTTCCCACATTAGCCGCCCTCCTCCCATTAAAGGGACATTAGCTACCCCGCCAGGCCCAACACCCATGCCCTGCTTTCTCCCGCAACCTCCTCAGGACTGTGGCTTTGGGCCAAGGGACATTTTTCCCAATTACCTCGATAGCCTAAGTTCCTACTGCAGTTGGCCAGGCCCGGCCCCATTTGCATACCATTAGCTATGATGCCATGCATTATGGATTCGTATTTAATTTTAGTACTTTTTGGAGGCAACTCTAACCTAATTAAAATCTCCTTCTCCAAGAATCTGACATTTCCCCGAACTCTGCCTTCTGCACAAATGGAACACACACACACACACACACACACACACATACACCCCTTGGTTTAGTCATAGATGTGATATTGCTACTTTAGCCCTAGCTCTTTAGATTCTTTTCTTAAACAGAAAGGAAGAAACCATTTTTCTCCCAAGGAAATTTGCCAGCCTCGGTTTCCCCTCTTTCTGTGAAAGAAATAGTGAAGAAAATAGCAGTTGTAGCCCACATCACACTTGCGTCCTTAGCTCATTTGCATGTGGGAACAATGAGCTGAGTTACTTTTAAGCTTTTTCCTTTCTCAAATCAAACTTTATAGCTTAATGTTTGCTTGGTGGATTGCCACAAGTTAATCAGACACCTTGATTCTTGCAACAGTTTGAGACTGGCATTGTTGTTATATGCCCATTTTACAGATGAGAAAACTGAGGCCCAAAGGTGTAAGTTCTTTCCCAGGGTCACTCAGTACTGGTGGAGGATAGATTTGGCCCCACACTGCTTCAGAGCCTGGGCCTTGAATAGACTGCCGTTTCCCCCTTCCTTTGGAAAGAAAGGAGTTGGGATAAACGGATGGAGCTGCTGTAGTGTTTCTATCCCAAGATGATGACGTCACTGTCCTTGTATTCAGGCCAACGTGTGACTGCCGTTCATCTGCCTGCTGTGTCTCAGCAGTTAGCCAGTCAGGGTCAGCATCTTCTCAGCTTGGCGTCCTGGACAAAGGGATTTGTTCAGAGTATGAAACCCCAGAGCTGGGGCCAGGAGTGGCCCCACAGCTCTACACCCTCACAACCTTGGTTTTCCCACTCTCCTGTTGTCACTGTGGGACACAGTCCCCTGGGCAGCACAGGCAAAACCCTTCCTCACATAGACCTCTCTAGGTGCCGGATGCAGTCTGAGGGAAATGTGGGTGCTTCCAGCACCCTGTTCTGGGAAAGATCCATGGCTTGGGAGGGAGGGCACACCTCAGCCCGGGCTGGCAGGTTCCCAGGAGTTCACCCCTGCTGCTGCCATGGTGGAGGCTGGGCCTGGACAGCATTCCAACCGAGCCCCCCCAAGCCTTCTGCAGCTCCTTCTATGTCCACCCAGGACCAGGACTCTTCACGGCTCCCAGGGTGGCCATTCTTCTGCTGTGAACCCAATCAGCCATAGGTGGTTGGCAGTGCTGAGAAAATGCCTGAGGAGTGCTTCACCTGTGGGGCAGGGAGATGACTCCGTGGTGCCCGGAGAGAGCTTCACCTGTGGGTCAGGGAGATGGCTCCGTGGTGCCCGGAGAGAGCTTCACCTGTGGGTCAGGGAGATGGCTCCGTGGTGCCCGGAGAGAGCTTCACCTGTGGGTCAGGGAGATGACTCCGTGGTGCCCGGAGAGAGCTTCACCTGTGGGTCAGGGAGATGGCTCCGTGGTGCCCGGAGAGAGCTTCACCTGGGGGCAGGGAGATGGCTCCGTGGGCGTGAAGACCCGGATTCATTCAGATCCCCAGCACTAGGTCAAATCCAAGTGTGGCAGTGTGTGCAACCCTGCTGCTGGACGGGGAGGTAGAGTCAGGTTGAGCCCAGATGCACCCTATCTCACCAGTATAACCAAAATAGCAAGCTCTGACTCTAGTAAGAGACCCTGTCTCAAAAGTGTGTGGAGGGGAGCCATAGAAGACATGCCTGAAGCTGACCTGACTTCCACGTGTCTACACATAGGTGAGTACGCCTGCACACACGCAGGCAAACATCACACACAATAAAGGAAGAAAGAAGCGAAGGGGTGTTTCACCCAGAGCCTGGTGCACAGTAGGGGTGTTGTGTGGGTGCGGTCCCTGCGTTATCTTCTAGAATTTTCTAACAAAATTCCGCCCCAGGCCCTGTGACTGTCAAGTGCACTCAAGTCTCCAGGTATTGTGTGTCTGGTCCTTCTGTGGTCAAGGTCAGGCCTTCGTTCCTAGAGGTCATTCAAGCCTCCCCTCTTTCCCCCAGCACAGAACTCAGAGACTAGCTGTAGCTGGAGGTTTCCGCTCCACGTTGGACACTACTTGTTACGTGGAACCACGTGAGTCTGTTCAAGGGTCTCAAGAATTTATTTACATATAAAATGGGAATAAACACTCATGATACAGATTAGACACCACTGCAGTCCAGCTGCTATGTCCTGGTTTCTGCCTGGGTGGGCTGGGGTCCAACTACCCAAATGAGAAAGCCCATCAGCTTTTAAGCGGCCAGGTAAACAGACAAGACCACGCCCTAGGACTTGCTACCCCAAAGGTCATTAGCTAAACTGTTCAAAATCCCACAACAGTTAGCAGCAGAGCCTGGGGCCAAGACCTACACCTGGCTCCCATCTGTGGCCTACCGTCTACCTTGAGTCAGCTACCTGTTGCTCTGTGCCTCATTTGCCTCATATGCAAATTGGGTACGATTTTATATTACCCCACTTGGGATTGACTTGACACTCTAAACACTGGTACCCCCTGCTTGTATCTTCTTTGCCTCCCTGAAAGCCTTGGAGACAGGGATGTGGGCTCGTCCCCTTTGTCAGTCTCCTTCACTGTCTTGGAGCCTCACACAACTCCTTGAAGAGACAGATAGATCTGCAGGAGACTGCAGTGTTTGTAGATCAGAACCACGGACAGCGCCTTAGCTACCATCTTGGTGGTAAAAGTGTTGGATAATGTTTCGCCCAGGCCTCAGTTTTCCATCTATGAGAGGGCACACCAATGGACCCCAGCTAAGACGCCCAGAGTAGGCTGTGGCTTGCCCACATCCATGGTTCACTGAAGGCAGGGCAACCAGCCTCCCCCATCCCATCCTCCAGCAACTCAGGGAAGGGTCCAGCATCCACATAACCACAACACTTGTCTGCCTGGTGACTCCCCTTGCCCAGGGGTAGCAGCACCTGGAGTCCCTCAGACCTTTGACATGAAGGACTTTGCTCTGAAACACCCCTCCTTCCCTGTCCTAGCTTCCTCCTCCTCTCACAGTGAGGCTTCACAGAAAAGTATTTCATGTTTCCACATGTAGAAAAAGATCCATGGCCATTTTTTGCCTGGCTGCTGTGATGTTGGAGGCGTCAGTCCCTGTGGGATCCACCAGCCTCTGCTCCTGAGTGGCTTCAATCGTATGTGGCCTAGTGCTATATTTAGGTCTCATCAGACCTTGGAGCCCCTCTGTCCCTCCAAGCATTATTAAGGTCACTGATCCTGCTAAAAGAACTGAGCCTAGGGGGCTGAGGCAAAGCCCTTACCCCGGTGAGCACTAGAGGGTCCCTTCAAGGTCCGGGACTCAGGTGGGCAGGAGAGAAAGGAGAGTCATAGGCTCTGACAACACAGAGCCTTCCACCAGAGAGGGCGGCTTCCAGCCTTGGGCATTCTGTGTCCTGAGGCCACCCCCACAGGCTTAAGTTCACCCCATTTGCTCCTTCAGTCCAGCACTCTTTTTCCTTGCCAGCAAACCCAACATTGTAGCACAAATTCTAATTGGTCTTAATAAATAAAACCTGGAGTCTGATATTAGAGGGCGAAAGCTGAAGGATCAGAGAAGCAGAGCGGCAGCCACTAGAGAGTTCTTACCTCTACCAATGCTCAGACCGAAGGGATGATCCTGTCCTCAGACTCCTCAGATTGCATCCTCAGACTGCAACTGTCTCCACCAAACCTCAGTCTGCAATGAACTCCTGTCTCCTCCCGCCTTATATTCCTTTCTCCGCCCAGGCATATCACTCCTGTCTCCATCTCCCTAGTGCTGGGATTAAAGGCGTGGGATCCAAAGTGCTGGGGTCACCTTTTTGTGAGTTCTGTTTCTCTTTTAGATAGATTCAATCTTGTGTAGTCCACAGTGGCCTTGAACTAACAGAAATCCCTCTGCCTCTGTCTCCCAAGTCCTGGAATTAAAAGTGTGTGCCACCACTCCCTGGCTTCTAGTGACTTACCTCTGCTCTCTGATCTTCAGTCAAGCTTTATTTGTTACAACAGAAGCAAATTATCACTACATTTCCCCTTTTTGTCTAAAATTAAAAAAGAAGGCTATAACTAATATAAGAAAAGCTATATACAGGAAGTACTATAACTGTATACAATATATACAGGCAATAAATACATCAACAATGTCTATTCCATTTGCATTTGATAAATTCAGAGAAAATACTCTATAGCTATCCTATCTTGGTGAGTCCAAAGTGTTGTACTTAATTCACTTTCTATTCTAACTTGCATTTACCAATTCAAAATTATCTTTTTAAGTCTTTCAGCCTTATATACGTTACATTTCTTTAGTGAATTTATTTCTATGAGTCTGGTAAACAAGGAAAACTATAACTATCTACTCTTCAATTTCCTCAGAGACCCGAGAAGGAAATAATATTAACTGAGTAAACAGAAAGTACGAACAAGCGACTTCCAAAAAAATGTGAAAAATGACAGAAACAACTGACTAGTAGTCACCCAAGGTTCCTCTGAAACATTGGGGCATCAGTCTTCAGCCTACAGTCTAGAATATTCGACAGACTTTTCTATGGAGCAGGATGTTTGAAGGACTGTCCTGTCTTGTCCTGACAAGGTTTTGTAGTCACTCTCTTCTGTGTCCTGCTTGTCCAATTAGGACAGCATACTGTCAGCAATCAAGGCAGGAACACTTTCTTGCCCCATGACTTACCTTTGCCACAAGAAAGTAAACTCCATGTGGAGTTTCTTCAATGCCCATCTTTTCTGTAGGAGATTGGTCTGCCAGGAGCAGACATGTCTCATTGTCACAAAAAAGAAGAACCTAGATTATTAGAACATCTTAAATTCCATATTCTGTAGATCTCTAAAGTGTTTGAAATATCTAAAATATTTCTCTGTTTGACCTTGAAAACATACTTAACATGACTGCAAGTTTTATTGTAATAGGTGACCAATTACTAACCTATATTTCCTTATTATCCTAAATAGTTGGTAATAATAGCATTTAAGAACTAGAAATTTGCATTACATTGTTAAATGAACTGTATAGGTATAATACCTTGAACAAGAGTATAAATGTATGTGTTCCAAAAAAATTAATCTCAAATTTGTATCAATATACAAAATTTGTATATAATATGCAAAGGTCCGATCTAATGTAAAATATTTAAAACTAGTAGTTTATTTTTAAAAGTAGATTCAATAATCTATCTTTTTATATTATCATATTTATATCCTCCCTTTTTTCTTTTCAGAGTAGATTTAATAATCTACCCTTCTATCATATCATATCTGTATTCCCCTCTTTTTTTAAAAAACAAGAATTCTGAATCTAATCTCCTTTATTTAGCTTTTTTTTCCTGACCATTACCAATAGCAACTTGTAACCAGTTCCCCTAAACAATGACAAATACCCATAACAGTGAATGATCCCACTTCTTGGGAATGTGGACATCATGTTCTTAAAGTTACTTCCTGCTGTCTGAGGGTGATGGCATCTTTAGGGGATCCTAAATTTGGGTTGATTGTCAAGTCCTGGGAGAGGTAGCTTATTATTTGTTGACATGGTTCTGTATGTCATCCTACCCTCATTCCAAAACCCTCAAGGGCTCCCTGTTACCCATAAGTAAAGCCCAACCTTAGCCTGGCAGTTTAGGCTTTCCATGATCTAACCCAACCTACTTTTCCATCTTCAGGAGCAGCCCAAAGCCCCTCCGAGAGTAAGCCTCCACGGGGACATAGGTTTTGTCTGTGTCATTGACCACAGGCTGTCTTGGAGGGTAAACAGAACACTAGGGATCCGTTAATGCCTGCCAAGCTAAAGTCTCAAAAGTGAAGTAAGATGCAGCATCCATCCCTGTGTACCTTGACACCATACTTGGTCCTCTGCAGTGGCCCCACCCAATACCCTCCTTGCTGGGCATTTCCGTAGCACAGCTCTGTAAACAGAGACTGAATAATCACATAGAAACTATATTAATAACAATACTGTTTAGCCTATTAGCTCAGGCTTCTTATTAACTAACTCTTACATCTTAAATTAACCCATTTCTGTTAATCTATGTATCACCACAAGGCTGTGGCCTACTAGTAAGTTTCTAGCATCTTTCTCCTTTGGCAGCTACGTGGCGTCTCTTTGACTCCTGCTACTCTCTCTGTGTATCTCTGTTCTTATTTCCCACCTGGCATATTCTGCCCTTCCATAGGCCAAAGCAACTTCTTTATTAACCAATGGTAATAAAATATATTCACAGCATACAGAGGGGAATCCCACATCACAACTGCTTCTATGCATGACTGATACTCCTTGAGGTCTGTGGAAAGAAAACATCTCTCAGCTTCAACCCCTTCAGTTCCTCTGCGGCTTATGGAAGACAGGGCAGAACTAGCCCCGGTGGATTAGAGGGGAGGAGATATCACCCCAGGTAGGGAACAGCTCATGGTCTGCTCAGGACAGATTGAGGGGTTCAGGAAGGTGGGCAGCTGGAATCAGTAGGATCCCAGAAAAGCACAGTATGGAGCCTGAAGGTTGTTGAGCTCAGAGCAGGAATCGTGGAAGTGGGAGAGAATCAGGTTCGAGGCAGCAGGAGAATGTGGCTTCTGTCATCATAGAAGCTGTGTTTGGAAGGGATAGAAGCTGCTAAGAAGGGGTCTGAGGTGAGCCCCCGGGCCTGGAAACAGGGTAGGAACTGTGTACCACATCCGGGGTTAAGGTTAGGCCTCAACTGTTCAGGGTTCTCCTGCTTCAGCTGTGCCGAACCTGCAAACTGGGACTGGGACTGAGGGTGGAGGGGGGGTGTTAATAAATATAAATATGATCTTCAGCCATGTAGATAGTGACTATTCCCATTGTTGTCACCATGCCTGAGTCTTGCATACCATCTCCTCCACTGGAAGGCATCAGAAGATGTATGTGTGTGCATGCATGCGCGCGCGCGCACACACACACACACACACACACACACACACACACACACACACACGGGGCGGGGGGAGAGACAGACAGACAGACAGGGCAATGACCAAGGACCCCTCCATGGCTCTGGAGACCTCTTATTTCAGACTTGGCACCTGCCGGTTTGAGGGGTGGGAGGGAGGGATCGGGAGCCTCGTGGTGGGGCCCCTGCTCCAGTCATCCACACCCTCTAGGCTCACTTGGCTCTCAGAAGGAACCGTTGTGGGAATGACACTGTCTGTGCATCCCTTATCCTTCCCCAAGCCTTTTGTGTGCTTTCCCTCTGTGCACCCCTATGATCGCCAGATCACATAGTATCATCAACTCTGCTTTATAGATAAGGAAACAGGCTGGAGAAAGTCCCGTGGCTTGTCAGAGAGAGCACTGAGGGCGAGGATTAGTCTAGAGCGGCTGGATCCCCTCTACTCTGATGTGTAGTTTTCATATGGCCAAAATGTCCTGAAGCTTCCAGTAGCAGCAGATGGGAACAAAGAGAAAGAATAGGCCACACGTTTTCCTCATTTCTTGCCGTTCCTCACATTGGCTTTGGGGTTCTGACAAGTGCAAGGTGCCATTCAGCCCCTCCCTCCTCCTCTGCAGGGGCAGTATGGGGCAGAAGAGCAGGTTCTGGGGAGCCTGGGAGTCAGGAAGGGTGTCAGAGAGATGAGTGACAGCTATGGTAGTTCCTAGGTACCCAGGTGGCTTGTTTGAGGACTCCAAGTGGAAGTTAGGAAGAGCCTAAGAGGAAGGACAGGTCTGTAAGGAATTGCTCAGAAAGTGTCAATGCATGCATACGTGTGTGTGTGTGTGTGTGTGTGTGTGTGTGTGTGTGTGTCTGTCTGTCTGTCTGTCTGTCTGTCTGTCTGTATCAGAGGACAACCTCAAGAAAGCCTTCCATCTTATTTTGAGACAGGGTCTTTTATTGGGCCTGAAACTGGCCAGGCTGACTGGCAACCTCAGGAGCCTCCTCTCCTGCCTTCCTCTTCCCTCACCCATGCATCCTGAAGTCACCTCCCAAGTGAACCACAGGATCCCATCCTCTCAGCCTCTACATTAGGGAAGCGCAGTGAGGATGGATCTCCTTTGAGGAAATCAAGAAATCCAGTAAGGACATTGTCCTCTGACCAACAAAAGGGGAATTGGCTTTCCTTCCCCTGGAAAACCAGTTCCATGCCTCTTTGCCCCACCGAGAGTGGGCGGAGCTGTGCTCTGTGGTGATTCTAGCCTGGATGATTTTTTCATGGAAGGTTCTGGGCCCTCAGGAGGAGCAGGGAGAAACTCCAAGATGGCTTGGGCTGGAGCTGTGTGACTTCCCACCTGCAGATCTGTGTGGCATGCCTGGGGAGTAACTGAATCAAGTTGTAAGCTGAAGGGAGCTTTGAATATAAGCTCATTAAATTTGCTAGGACAATTGCCAAATGCAATTGATTTTTGCTTTAGGATAATTGATCCCGGCCAACTTTTTCTGACAAAAGGCAGATGAAGGGCCACTCGTCTATTGCAGCCGCTCTTGGGTTGTGACAATAAAACAGAACAATTGACCCAGAAGCTTATCTTTCAAAGCCTTGGGGGGCAGTGAGATACAAGCATGTACATAGGTTTGTACACATACTCAGAAGTAAATGCACTCACACATAGACATGTAGACGCAAACACATACATAGACGCATATACACATAAACACATGTACTACAAACAGGCACACAAATGCAATTCGCATGTATGTATACACAGACACACATATACCGTATACATATACACAGACACAATTCACATACATACATAGACACATAGCCACGCGTGCACGAACACATATCCATACATACATGCACACACATACAGATGTACAATACACATACATACATGCATATGACATATATATAAATAATCTATGCATAACACATGTACAAACATGCACACACTTGCACAACATAAGCATACACATATATGGGCATACATTATGAATACATACATGCATACACAGGCATAGTTACCCCAAAGCACAAATGTGCACACATATACACATAACAGATTTCTCACACTGATCGAATCTGATGGCATTTAATTCTTTGGATTATTGCTTACAGATTGCTGACCGGCAGTCTCAGAAGCACCATGGAGAAGTTACTGGCAGGAATTGGCGTGGGAGCTGCCGGGCCACCTCTACACATCACCCCTACCTGCTTCAGTTCTGCTGTCTCCCAGACAGGCGTTGGATGAGCTGGGGGCCTGTGCAATGCAGTCACTGTCCCTCAAACGCACTTTTAAGAGCATGGAAACCCTCACAGGCTTTTCACACCATGAAAGGCATTTAGATTTGGCCGCAATTTTCAAGGCTCACCTTCTCCCCAGTGTGTCCTCAGGCCCTTGAATATCACCCCTGATGGGCTCCAGTGGGGGCCAACCTCGATGGCTTCATGTGTTCCAGGGTAGGGATGCGAGGATTAGAAACGTTAAACAGACAAAACAGAGACACAGAAGAAATAGACAGAGACACAGAATAGAGTTGGGAGGACAACCGAGTGGATACTGTATACACCCACATTTATTTTCCATATAATTATACACTCCAAACCAAAAGCGGGGGGAAGAAGGCAAAGGACTACTTTAACGTGACACAGAGGACAGCCAGAAAAATTTCCTCTTCAGTACCTGAAACATCAGTAACTGTATCCTGAGCTTAGTATTCTGTTATTTAGGCAGGACATGCAGCAACCACACCTTAGGCCAAGCATCCTGTAGGGAGCTACTCCCTGGGTCAAACCTCCCGTTATAACCTTGAAGGAGAAAGAATAGGCCTGAACTCTCTGACCTTTGGTCGAGGCGGAGCAGATGCACACCCACGGGACCCGACAGGCTCGGCTTGACCAGTGAGCATTAGGAGGAGACAGAATTTGGATCTGGACGGCTGAAGGAGGGGTTTTGGCTCTGCCTCTGGCTTGTCTTTGAACAGTCATGTGTCTCTGGACTGCAATTTCTTTTTCTGTAAACTGGAGTTATTGCCTAATGATAAAAAAATGTCGCAGGCATCCACGGTGAAGCTCACATCAAGTGCTCAGCGTGGTGTCAGGCCCAGGGCTGTGTGAGCTCAGATATGTCATTTTGTTTCTCTGAACTTCATTTTCTCCGCTAGGCAAATTGGGTTAATAGCGTTCACCTTCTAGGGTGATTGGGAAACATCAGTTAATTAGATTAAGTATGAGAAACCTTTACGGCAGGACCTGGCATACAGTAAGTGCTCAATAAAAGCCAGGTATTGGGACCAAAATTATTCCCTAATGTATGCAATAGAGCTAATGAAAAATTTTCTTGTCTGTCTTGGCAGTGGGGGGTTGAAACGGGCCAGCATAGGGTGGGCTGGTGGATTAAATGATGCTAGCTGGAAAACAGTGTTGGGGACCCTGTGGGTGGGAAGAGGGAGACAGAATGGGGGTGCTTTCCCAGGAGCTGCCCACGGAGCATCCTGGAAAGCCAGGCACTGAATCCTGTATTCTCTGGCTGTCTTGAGGCTCACGGGGCCACCGTACCTGTCTCCTGCGGTATGGCTTTCCTCTCACTGAGAACACAAGGTCTGTCCCAGCTGGGACAGTGTGTCTGATGTACCATCCACCCTTCAAGTGCCTCTTCCATTCCTGGTGCTTGCCCCCGCCCCACTCCACCTCACAGACCCCACCCCCCATTGTCGGGCTACAGACTCACCCTGCCTTCCACTTTATGTACTTGAGCCTCCAATCTTGAACCACTGAGCCTTCTACTGTTCCCTGTCCGCATCATTCCATTCCCGTTAGTTTCTCAGAACTTCTCATTTTTGCCTTCTGTCCCCAGCTCCCAGTCTCTCTCTCTCTCTCTCTCTCTCTCTCTCTCTCTCTCTCTCTCTCTCTCTCTCTTCTCTCTTTTCAAAAGCTCAGCAGTATAAGATAAGGCTAGAGGGGACTGCAGATCCTGCCAGATAGATGTTGAGAGTGTCGCTGGAGCCTAGGCTAGACCTTCACCTACCCTGCTCCTCCCATTGTCTTGAACTGAAATGCTAGCTGCTGTTCACACGCTGGGGGAAGGGCTCCCTCCAATTCTAGGGCTTCTGGGAGACCAAGGAGAGGGGGCTTCTCTGAGCTTCAAGCTCATTTTTTTGTAAAATGTCATATCTCATATCGCAAAACCATTGTAAGTGTTAGGTGATGTGGTTTGAACAAGAATGGTCCCATAGGTTCATATAGTTGAATGCTTAGTCACCAAGGAGTGGCCCTGTGTGAGAAGGATTAGGCGGGGAGGTGTGGCCTTATTGGAGTAGGTGTGAACTTGTTGGAGGAAGTGTGTCACGGGGGTGGGCGTTGAGGTTTCAGAAGCCCACACTAGGCCCAATCTCTCTCTCTCCCCTCTTCCCTCTCCCTCTCCCCCCTACCCCGCTCCTCTTCTCCCCCCCCCCCCTCTCTCTTTGTGGATCAGGATGTAGCTCTCAGCTGCTTTTCCAGCACCATGCACGCCTACCTCCTTGGTCCCTGCCATGATGATAATGTACTCAGCCTCTGAACTGTAAGCAAGACCCCAATTAGATGCTTTCTTTTGTGAGTTGCCTTGGTCATGGTGTCTCTTCACAGCAACAGAACACCAACTAAGACAGGTGAAGGGGCGGGCATAGGCTCCCTGAGTGGAACCTGACAAGAGGCAGCCATGGAGACAGAGGAGGCTGCACTCCAAGCAAGCACGTCTCTCCTTAAGGATTCCTCACGTCTGTGGACACACACTGGTGATTTTTCCTGCTGGGGCCTTGGCTCTGCGTAGACCAAACTCATCCAAGATTGGTTCTTGGGGAGGCTCCTGTTATCAGGAAGCCAGGGTTAAGTTCAAGGTACCGTAGTCAGGAATCTGGCAGGGTGGTAAGGAGCCCAGGACAGGACAGGGACAGAGAAGGGGCCTTATTGGTTCTAATGGAGAATCGTTCTTATTAGGGGGAATTTCAGAATGTCTGGCCAATGGGACACAGCAGCCAGGCCAGCTTGGCCTACGTAAGATGGACCTGGAGTCCACTTCTCCTTCGCGTTCATTCATTCATTTCTTAATTTATTCAGCTAGACCCACCACATGCCCCACGTTGTCTTCGGCTTTGAACTTCATAGCAGGAAGCAAAATAAACCCCTGTCCCTGGACTGGCAGAGCTTAAATTCAGATGGAGGGAGAGGTAGCCATTAAAATGGGTTGGTCATCCCTGCCTCCTCCAGGCCCATTCTGAGACTCAGGCCTGGATACTCTTGGCACTGCTGTGGTTAAGCCCGATCATTCCTGGTTCATCTGGGGATTTGACCAGGCCTGGTCATCACGACACCCCTTGTTCAGGTTGGATCACCCCAGTCCCCCCTAGGCTGAGCCTGGTTGCACATTTATTTTAGACTCAAAGACAGTCTGGCGGTGGTCTTCACCTGAGCCCCCTGCCTGGGGCTCCACAGCCCTCCACAGCTGTCGTCTGAAGCCTGGGGTTCATCCTTCCAGACCACACTGCCCCTTTACCAGGGTCCTGGGTGGCGGGGAGGGTGGGCATGGAGCTCTGCAGTGCCATCTCCTGCCCTAACATCTGTGTGTGTTCGCTGCAGCTTTACTGCCTTAAAAATGTTTTCTAATAATCCCCAGGTGTTTCTCTTGCATACAATAGCCTGGCTTGTTACAGCCCAATTAAATCCTTATTTGAGACGCTTAATTAAAACTCTGAACAGAACAAGCCATAAAGCTTGCTCCTTGCCAGCCTTTCGCCAAAAGTGCCCATCCCTTTCCCCACTGCGGTCTCTTTCCAGGACATGCTGGCAACGCTTCCCTACTTTTGGTTTTGACCTGGAGGGGTGGAGACATCCAGCTCGTACCCCTGGGTAGCCCCCTAGAGGCTGAGCTCCTGGGACCTGTGGGTTCCTAGTTCCCTTTCTTGGATCCATCTGAGGCAGTCAGAAGATGGCCCAGTCTCAGGGACAGTGCCATGTGGGGCCAGGTGATTCCTTGCTAGAGTTGCTGTCCTGAACACACCTGGCCTCTTCTATAGAATGCTAGTGGCCTCCTCCCTGCCAGTGGTGGCAACCAAAAATGTTTCCAGATGTTTACCAGATGCCCCCTGACAGGTGGGGTACCACTGTCCCAAAGCGGTACCATCCCTTACTTTTCCATCAGGATCATACCTGGCAGAGACAACTTAAAGGAAGCCTGTTTTTCCCAGAAGATTCTGCCCATTCTCACAAGACTTCCTATATGTGGGTGGAACATCCCTGCAGGGGAGCGTGTAGCAAAGGTTTTCCTTCATTTCTCAGCATACTGTAGGCAGAGAAAAGGGGCAAAGGTTGGAACTTGCTTGGCTTTCTAGTCCTTTGATTCTGTCTGGACCCCCAACTCATGGGATAGTGACCCCTACATCCAATTAATCTCTTCTGGACATGTCCTCACAGACAAATCCAGTCAGAGCTGCAGCCTGAGCATCACAAGCAAGTGGCAATGGAGATTAACCATGTTCCCACCATTGGATTCCCTGTGGTCTGGGGGAAGAAACCCCTTAGGAGTGGATTCTTGCTACCTCCTCTATAAACTGAGAAAATTGTAATCGTTGGGGCCCCAGAGGCCCCAGTAGAGGTTCCTCAGAGCCCTGGGAGAAGTACTGGGCTGGGAGCTAATGGGCAGGGCAGGAGGGGGCACACACCCACCCACAAACCAACTTTTATGCCTACAGTCTTGGTCTTCCTATTGTTCTCACCTCTTCTTTGCCCAGGATAGACTGGAGCCGAGTCACTGTTCCACAACCTCCTGAAAGTCATGGCCTGGAAATCTGGGATTCTGATCTGGCAGCCTCCCTTGGAATATCGCGGCAGTGGGTGTGTGTGGCAGAGACAGACCAGAAGCAGAGAGTGTGACAGGAAGTGGGTGGGTTAAAGCATTCTCAAGGACCTCCATCTCAGTGACTTACTCCCCTTAGCCAGGCCTCACCTCTCAAAGTTTCCAAAACCTCTCAGAATAACGTCACCATCAGAGACCAATTGCTCAGAACTTGAGCCCGTGAGGGTATTTCCCATTCAGATCATCACAAAAGCCCTGTGGGTACCTAGGGTCAACTTGTAAATTGATCTAAGATGATCAGGTTTAAACTGAGCCCTGAGGAACCTATTTCTTCTCTAGGAAGCTCTAGGGAGGCTGGGTTGGTAAAAGGTGCATTTCAAGGATGGAAAAGAAGGAGGGTTGATCAAGAGGATACGTGCCTAATGGCGTGATTCCTGGCATGCCATTCCCCAGGAGAACCTCGAGTCTGTTGCTGGAGAACGTCTTGGCACAGTCGCCATGAGCTCTTGTGTGTTGAGCACCTACTGTATGTGGTGCTGAGTGTTGGATGGATCACAACTAGCCAGTTTTCATGTAACCCACATGGAGGAGGAATTGGACGTTTTGGCTTTCTGGATGACATGCCCAGTGTAACGCTGTAGTCAGTGGTGGACAGCACGGTAATCCCCACACTGGCTCCCATCATAGTGGGGTCCCTTCCTTCACTATTGTTACTGGTCTTTCCTTTCTAGACAGGTCACATTGAACTCATCTGTGTGACGGGTGTGCACAGGGTCAAGTGTTCAGCTTCTGCTCAGGCCCTGTGGGGTCCCTTTCCTTTAGAAGCTCCGTGGACTAAATGTACAGGGCAAAGCCACGGATGAGCTAAGGGTTGGAAAGAGAACACAGCAAAATGGGAACCAGAGACGGTAAAAGGTTTCCCAGTTGAAAACGGGCAAGGGGCTTCATGTTGATGGTGACAGGTGCCACTGAGGTACTCCATTCTCTCCCGCACTGACTGACCCATGAGGAAAGGATGGGCTGAGCTGGCCCTCAGGAAGAGAAGCAAATCCAGGTGAGCAAGAATGCAGAAGCCCCGAACCTGGGTACCAGCTCATTTGCCTGAGGTTGTTGAGTGACCTGTGACCCCAGAACAGGATGGGGTTTTCTGGAAGCTTGAGGATAGGGGGAAAGAATCTTCAACAATCACAGATTAGCAAGGCCAAGGTTTGGGGATACCTAACCCCATCAGCAGAAACACAGCTTTGTTGAAGATCCATCTTATACCTTGTGCTATGTCAGGTTCACAGCCTGTACTGCAAGGCTAAACCTTCTTTTGGGGGTAAAGGGGACTGTTAAACTTTAGGTGCAGCGTTCCTGGATTCAGAGAGATGTTTGGAAAACCTGTCACTGGGCTCTACTGTGCACAAGACGGAGAAATTCCAAGTATCCAGAAGGATGATGATAAAGGTGGGCGATGTGGTTTGGATGGTAGGGCGCTCTCCTGACATGCACAAAGTCCTGGTGTCCCTCCCTGGCATCACATAACCCTGGACGCGGTAGCATGTGCCTGTGATCTCAGCATTTGAGACCTGGAGACAGGAGAATTAGACGTTATCCTCTACTGGATGACTACGTAGGGAGTTCAAGGCCATCCTGGCATACTTGAGATTCTTAAAGAAAAAGGTAAATGAGATGGAACAGTAACTGGCCAAACTCTGTCTCCCAAGACAGAGCTGCCAGTTCTGTCTGTGTGTAAATGAGTCAGAGGGCTCAGTTAGTTTTGGTTGCCGGAGACAGACTTCCTTTTGTCATCTCCAGTTCAGGGTTTGTAGTTGGATATGTGGGCATAGCACCCCGCGCCAGTGTAGGCCTTGGGGCTTGGGTAGCGCAGAGGCTGAGCATCCAGACTGTCCCTGCAGTTCCTCCAGACACGGCTGTCTGCACCGCGTCCTGCCCAAGGCCTACTTACTTCTCTGCCACTGCACCTGTGCTCACACATGGCTCCTGTTTCCTTGCGCCAGCCCTTTGGACCTGGTGTGCCATGGCCTCTCTGTCCCTCGTAGGATGATCTCCTCGATCTCTTTGCCAACGGCACCACACTTCATATTCCCCTTGGACTTGGTGGGGCTACTAGCTTTTTCCATGGGTCTTGAATGATGGATGACGGCCAGCCTCAGTAGGTACGATGAAGCTTGAGCGGATGGGGAAGCTAATGAGAGGCAAAGAAATGGCACACGAGGACTGTTCTTGGCCGGAGCTGTGGCTGGAACTGACCTGTAAACAGTGGCGATAATTAGTGGTTTTGTTTGCAACGTGCTTATTAAATTCACGTGTGAGGCAAAATGGTGAGAAATTGCAATTTCCCTGGGTGACATGTCCGAGCATCTCGACGGCTCCGGAGTCTGCAGGAAATCACCCTGTCCCATGCCCAGGGACCTGTGGGGCTTCAGGTTTCCACTCTTTGCTCTCTGGTCCCCTCAGCTTAACATAGGTCACTGATGGCGAGTGTCCATCCATGTTCTGTTTGTGGAGGACCTCGTCCAGGCTGACCATATCATGCGAAGTGACGTTTACAGGTGGAAAATGGCTCCTATTCCAGCAGGAATCAGATGTGTATTGGAAAATTCTCTTTCTCTCTCTCTCTCTCTCTCTCTCTGCTCTGTGTGTATGTGTGTTTAGTTTTTGACAGAAAGTCTAGAATGATGTTCAGTGTGGTATGGAAACTAATAGGAATTATTCTCCAACAATTCTAGCATTGTTAAAACTAAATGATCTAAAACAAGTATGTGTTTGTGTGTGTAATGGTACCCCCCCCCCCCGACGAAAGGAGAGCTCTGAAGGTGATAGCTTGACCTTTATGGAAATCTGTGTTTAAGACACTGTTCTGAGTGTGATATCATACCAACCCTGTGAAACAGATGCTGTTTCCCTGAAAATGAAACAGAGGAACAGGGAGGCCAGGGATCTTAATTGTACTGGGATAGGTGGGCTGGGCTAAAGTTCATACAGGGTTGAGCAGTTGTCTCTGGAAGGCATGTGACTTTGAGGAATCCCAAGATAGTGTTGGGTAAAGGCTAGACCACAGCATTATAGGGTGACCTGCAGGTCATTGTGGTGCCCTGGGTAAAGGCTAGCCTAAGGCATTTAGGGTGGCTTGCAGGTCATCGTGGTACCCTGAGTAAAGGCTAGCCCACAGCATCAAGGATGACTTACAGGTTCTAGGTGCCCTGGGTAAAGGCTAGCCCACAGCACTGAGGGTGACTTGCGGGTTATCATGGTGCCCTGGGTAAAGGCTAGCCCATGGCATTTAGGGTGACTTGCAGGTCATCATGGTGCCCTGGGTAAAGGCTAGCCCACAGCATCAAGGATGACTTGCAGGTCATCATGGTGCCCTGGGTAAAGGCTAGCCCATGGCATTTAGGATGACTTACAGGCCATCGTGGTACCCTGGGTAAAGGCTAGCCCACAGCATTGAGGGTGACTTGCAGGTCATCGTGATGCTCTGGGTAAAGGCTAGCCCACAGCATTGAGGGTGATCTTCAGGCCATCATGGTACCCTGGGTAAAGGCTTGCCCACGGCATTGAGGGTGACTTGCAGGTCATCGTGATGCTCTGGGTAAAGGCTAGCCCACGGCATTGAGGGTGGTCTGCAGGTCATCGTGGTGCCCTGGGTAAAGGCTAGCCCACGGCATTGAGGGTGACTTGCAGGTCATCATAGTGCCCACCACGCTCCTTGATGTCTCAGCCTTGCCATCCTCATGCCTGCCCAGATGCATCCTCGTACACCAAGGACACCCAGAGCTCCCCTGAACAGCAGGCCTTGAATTCCTCTTTTATCTCATGCTCTCCAGGGCCCCACTTTGTGAGAGAGGGGTGCAGAGGCTCAATAATTTAAAAGGCTAGTTCAAGGACACGCCGCCTATGAACTCCCAAACTGGCTTCTGACCTGGCAGCTTGCAGTTCACAGCAAATCCCTGAGTCCCCTAGGCAGGTGACACCTGGATTTACCATGCTTGATCACCTTGCCTGGTTGTTTGGCCTCTGAGTGCTCCTCTCCCCTAGTGCCTCACCAAACCCAGGGCTTCATGTCCCTATCTGCGAAGATGGTTCTAGAACGTCTCTTTTCCCACCCTGATGTCCCAGGATCACTTTGGACTTCATCTCTAGCTGTTCCTGGTGTCACAAGAGGTGAAAATCCCGAGTCTAACACTGAGTACTAGCAATGTCCTTAGGAGGGTACTTAGTCTGTAGCTGTGTCCTTAGGAGGGTACTTAGTCTGTAGCTATGTCCTTAGGAGGGTACTTAGTCTCTAGCTGTGTACTTAGGAGGGTACTTAGTCTCTAGCTTTGGCCTTAGAAGGTGTTTTAGACTGTTGTGCCTCATCCTTCTCATCTGTAAAATGGAATAGAAATGGTCTGCCCATCCCATAGCACTGTTGGTTTACCTATCCCACACACACGAGCACATGCACACACCTTTGCATGAGTGTGTGTGTACATACACACAAATACACACACACACACACACACACACACACACACACACACACACACACACACTCATGCAAAGTACTTAGGACAGGCCTGGTCTTTGCCCCCAAGCAAGAACGTTCAGCAGGTACTCACTCATCCTGTGCCTCCCGTGAGATGAGTGTCTCCCCTAGGCCTTCCTGTGTCCTGAGTCTTCACCCTCAGCCACCTCCGTCTCCTCAGTAATGCCCCATTTTCCTCCGTTTCCTAGGAGGCTATTTTCTCCTTGCCCTGTCACCTGACTCACAGAGTTGAGTGGTACCATAGGCATTTCCACATGGTCCCCAGGAGGTCCAGCTTGTCCAGCTAGACACTGGAGGCCCTCTTTCCCCACTGAGAACCTTCATTTCACCCCAGTCTCAGGCCTGGCCTCACTGAAGCCTTGGTTTCTCCCTCCAAATCCCTCTCTGGGATCTTTCTCATCGATACTGTCCCAGCTTGGAAGTTAGTCTCCTTGCCCCACATTCAACGGGGAGTGGAAGGCAGTAGCTCCTCTCCAGGCCTGTGCTCCCTTTCCTTAGAGATTTCTGTAAACTGTGACTCTCTCCCAGAGGCTCTTGGTATGAGCTGAGCCTGGCCTTGGGTCTGCAGTCAAATGCTTTTCCTTCCCTGAGACCAGCAGCCCCACCCCAGGTCCGCCACCCCAGGCCCTGCAGCTCTGGCTTCTATCCCAGGACCCTGGCTTAGTTCCACTGCTGCCTAGCTGCCTAGGACCTAGGATCAGTACTTTTGATGTTTCCATGCAGTGCCTCTTACTCCCCTCCACAATCTCCAGATCCCATAATGCCTCTGTTCCCATCAGAGATGGAAGGCGTTTTGTTTTCTTCCTTTGTGAGTTGGGTCCCAGCCCAGGCATCTCCCTGGAACTCAAATATGATAAACAGCACATTCGTGAGAGCTTGCCTGGGGTGCAGCCCTGGGGGTCCAGATGCTCCTCCGGAACTTCTGGCCAGTCCTCCCACCGGCTTGAGCCAATCTGGATCTGGCTTCTTCCAGGAATCCTCCTGGCTTCTGAGATCTGGGCACATTGCTGGCCCTAATGCAGGGCCACTGGCAATGGGGGATCCTATGATGGAAGACCCAGGTGGTAGCCCAGGAGTGGTGTACAGTTGGTGCAAGGTGAGCCTCGCCCTGGAGGATCCAGGGGAACAATGTAATAGCGAATAGATGGGTATTTTGGCATTCCGGGTCTCCTCACCTTCAGAGGCAGGACTCTAAGGGAAGTGGGGCGAAGGGCTGGGCAGAATCTTAATGGTTCATTAGGCAGGTGTAAGGATCTGAGGGGCTGCATCGTGAATAGGCGGCGGAGCTGAGTTGGGCAGCTTGCTGCCTTCTTGGCATCTATCCCCGCTCCAACACACACACCTTGATAAGTTACCTTTCTCCTTCATCCACAGAAGGCATAAAGATCTCAGCATCTGCTCACGGGTTCTTAGTGGGGTCCCAGGGGCACTGATGATGTCTGCAAGGGCCTTGGGCATGGTGCCCAGATGCCCCATGAAGTAATCGCTCAGTGAAAGGGGGTATGGTTATTTCTGCCTGTATATGCCTGAGTGAGGAAGACTGAGTTAGACTGCTCTTTCTGGCTGAGCCGTGGCAACTCGGGTCCCTGCATCCCACAAAGAAGACCCTGTAATCCCCAGGTGACTGAAGCTGAGCCAGGCTGGGCTTGTGCCTGTCTCCCCTGTGCTAGGGGTGTGGCTGGCTGGCAGCGGGAGGGGCCTAGCCTTATCTACATGAGGGTCCCAGAGATCCAAGCATGTGATTCACAGGGCCATTTTGCTGACAGCTTCTGCCTCACCAGACTCCAAGCAATTAACCAGCCAGGCCCCAGGGAGGGACATTTGGCGGCAATCAGGGTAACCTTGACCTCCTTTGCTAAGTACAGCCAGGCTCCAAGATGCTCAAGTGCTGCTGAAGGGCAGCTCCTCCCAGCACAGAGAACTCCGCCTTCTGGGCCAGTTAGAGCAGAAGCCAGGATCTCCTGACTCCCTGACTGGGTCACAGACACTCACACACAGGTCTCCCACGGAGACAGTTAACGTTATTTGGCCTTTACACAATAGAGAATTTCTCATGGTCCTGCACACTTGGCAGGACCTTGGAGATGCACCACCTCCTGCGCTCTCTCTCTCTCTCTCTCTCTCTCTCTCTCTCTCTCTCTGTGTGTGTGTGTGTGTGTGTGTGTGTGTGTGTGTGTGTGTGTACACACACGCTAAGCTACAAGACTATAGAGAAACAGGAAGGTGAATGGAGATTCAGGCGTCTGTGTGAGAGTGGGAGGCGTGGACTGAGCTTGAGGAGGGGGCTCTGTGTGTGTGTGTGTGTGTGTGTGTGTGTGTGTGTGTGTGTAGTAGAGAGCATAAGAGCGCAAATGAGTGAGGCGGGAGGGGCCGTGGGGAGGCAGGTTTGGGGATGTGATGACATCCCTCTGCTGCCAGCCCCTCCCCAGCGGCTCAGGCCTGTATGTTTCAAATACTTCATTGTCGGCCCTGGTAAAGCCTTTATTTATAAAGCGCGGGTGTTTCATTCAGCTTAACTGAAAAGGCCTTTAAATCATGGCAGCTGGGAAGGGCTAATTGCAGTTAGAGTTGTCAAGGGCTCTCTTGTCTGCTTTCGCCATCTGTGACATAGTGAATGCAAAGATCATTTTAAACATAGGCAGTTAATGTAGAGAATAATTTGAGAGCTTTAGATATTTATGGTAAATTATTTAACTTTATAGTTGAGTTTTATTGCCTCATTATTCTATGTGTGAAGAATCTTGGCGTTTCCTGTGACTCGGCATTTCGTGGAGTTTCACTTTGCAGCACTCTGAAGAAAGTTAGTCCATCCTGCTGAGCTGGGAGCCGCGCCACCCACAGAGAGACTATGGGGCAGGTCTATCCCATGGCTGCTTTCTGCCTTGAGTCAGGGTCGTGAGGTGCTCCACAATTTTGTCCAAGTCCCTTTCTCCTGCCTCATAATGGCCCTGCCTTATGCCCCTGGGTCATGGGGTGCTGGAATCCTGGGAGGACAGCGCTCAGACCAGGCTTTTCAGGTCACTTCAGCCCTTTGGACTGTAGGTTCACCCTAGGGGTCCGTTATTTGGACTGTAGGTTCACCCTAGGGGTCCGTTATTTGTTTGTGTTGTCTGTTGATCATTGCGCAGGATTGAGCCTTCCTAATTTCTTTTGAATATCCCCAAATGGAAGACTCCCCTCATCCCAAACGATAGTCCCTGCCTCCCTGCCACTCTCCCTTTCTGTTGGGGGTCTGGTGACCCTGGCCTGAGCACTATTTCTGCAGCCTATGGCACTCATTTCTCAACGGGCGTTTGCTGAAGACACTTAAGACCCCACTGAGGGCCTCTCCAGGCACTGGGTGCTGGGTCCCTGAAGCTGTAGCGGGTGGCCCTCAGCCAGTGGTGTGCATGAAGGAGAGGACAGGCACCCTATTCCTTGGCCTTCTGCCAAGTTTAGTACAGAGTAAAGGCAGGGTCAGCATGAGTAGGTTTGAAAGAAAATGGCCCCAAAGGGAGTGGTATTATTAGGAGGTGTGGCTTTGTTGGAGTAGGTGTGGTCTTGTTGGAGGAAGTGTGTCACTGAGGAGGCAGGCTTTGAGGTCTGATCCATGCTCAAGATACCACCCAGTCTCTCAGACCATTTCCTGTTGCCTGCAAGATGTAGGACTCTCAGCTCCTCCTCTAGCACCATGTGTGCCTGCATACCGCCATGTCCCACCATGATGATAATGGGCTGAATCTCTGAAACTGTAAGTGAGCCACCACAATTAAGTGTTTGCCTTGATAAAAGTTGCCATGGTCATAATGCCTCTTCACAGGAATAGAAACCCAAACTAAGTCAGCATGTCTCCAGGGTTTCCCTGTAGGACCAAGCCCATCCTGCCCTTGGCCACACTCCTCTTCCTTCTTCTCCCTGTCTCACCTCCCTTCTTTCCTTCATCAGTATTTTCTGGAGTAGTCCTTAAGTAAATGACTTGGACTCCAACCCTGTCTCAAGTTATGCTTCTCAACCTTTGCAACACTGCAGCCTTTTAATACGGTTCCTCATGTTGTGGTGACCACCACCCATAAAATTATTTTTGTTTCCTCTTCATAACTGTACTTTTGCCAATGTTATGAATCTTATGTAAATATCTGTGTTTTTCGAATGGCTTCGGTGAATCCTATAAAAGGGGTCGTTCAGCCCCTGTCATGACCCACAGGTTGAGAATCACTGCTCTGGGAGATTCTTTGCCTGGTGGTTGTGGAGCTGAACCACAATACGGCTTATCTGATGACTTTAAAGCTGGGATACTGAACTCTGATGCCTTAGCTTTAGAAGTGGTAGTCCAGTGTTTTGGGCTATGTTCCTGGTGGTTCAGCCTTTCTCAGACTTTCTTTGACAGGGCAAAGAAGTGTCCAACCGGCCTGAGTTAAGCATAGCCCTCTATATGAGCATGCTGGACTGTCCAGCTAGTCTGAGTTAAGCATAGCCTTCTCTATGAGCATGTTGAACTCTCCGGCAGCCTGAGTTAAGCAGCCCTCTATATGAGCATGCTGAATGTGTCTTCAAGAGGTTTGGGTGATTATTTTCTATGAGGCTCTATTCCTAGTCCAAGGTCTGAAATGAACAACTAAGGTTTAAACTTAATGTCTGAAGTGGATTTAGTGTGAACCTCAAAGTTGTTAGTTGTGGAACTAAGACTGTCACAGGACACCTCTGAGGTACATTGGAATGAGCTCTCTCCTATCCCCGGGTTCTACACAGCCAGCCATTCATTCTTCAGGACTCAGCTTAATTGTCACTTCCTCTGCCAAACCTTTCTTGAGTGCTCCTCTAGGCTTGGTCTGAAGTGTTTTCACAGCTCTCTGTTCATAGCTTGGTAATTGCACTTACCACCCTCTCTTGTCATTTATCTGTCTCTGTCTTCTTCCTGACTGCGCTGGGAGCACCTCGAGGGCAGGAACAGTTTCGATTCATCGTATTTGTTCTAAAAGCCTAGTGCCTGGCACAGCCCCAACTCACAGAACATGTCCTGTATTAACAGATAGGGAGGGGATGGATGGATGGATGGATGGATGGATGGATGGATGGGTGGATGGATGGATGGATGGATGGATGGTGGGTGTTTTCTTTCACTTCTATTGTAATAAAATACATTGCCCACTGACAAAATATACTTTAGGTAAGAAAGGGTTAATTTTACCTCACAATAGCAGGTTGCAGTGCATCACTGTGGGCACATCACAGTGGCAGGAGCTGGAGTCAGCTGGTCACATATCATAACCATCGCCAAAAATCTGAGAGGAATGATTGTATGCATGCTTGCTTGTGCTCAGCTTGAGTTCTATCTTCTTACGCAGCTCAGTTCACAGTCCCCTACCTAGGGAGTGGTGCCGCCCACAGTGAACTGAGTTTTCCCACATCAACTAACATAATTAAGACAGTTTTGCACAGACATAACTACAGGCCACCTCATTGTAGACAACCCCTTCATTGAAACTGGTTCTATGTTGCATCAAGTTGACAATTAAAGCCAACCATCGTAGATGCACAGGTGTGTAGATGAACAGATGGCTAGATGGATAAACAGATGAATGTCTAGACAGACAAATGGACAGATGATAAGCAGATAGGCTGATGAGTGGACCCACTGGTGTGTGGATGAATGCAGACTGTCACATGGGGTTATGGAACCATGGTATTCTGTACTTACGTCAAGCCTCAGAACACTGAAGCACTAGCTTCCTCCAGTGACTCTCTTCCTGGGCAGCGGATGTCTGAGCAGTCTCCAGGGAATGAATGTCAGCGGTGAGGAAGCAGGAAGTCTGCGTCTCTGGGTCTAGGACCCTGAATAAAAGCGCCTCTAGCCTGAAGGGACCAGCATTCTTCCCCAGCACTGAGGGCCCACATTCTTCACAAAGATGCAGCAATAAGGAGGGATGGGTGCATCCGCACCCTTCACTGATGGGGGCTGCTCTGTAAAAGATAAGACTAAGAAGGGCCCCAAGAGTGACGCATCACGGATGGGAGGAACTCAAACATAGTTCTAGCTTTTCAGCGGGAGGCCTGAGAGGTAGCAGAGGCCAGAGGCAGCCCTGAGGGACAGGAAGCATCAGAGCCTTTGAGGTTTAATAACAGCCCTGACCCCAAAACGCTGAGAAGACTCTCCTCTTTAGCAGTGTGGCTCATAAGCAGAAAGCATGCCGCAGACATGTCCATTGTCCCTCAAGGAAAGCTCATGTTGCACCTGATACAGCTCCAGGGACACATGGGGAAGGGACCACTGCCTTTGGTCAGCAAAAGCTTGATGTATGCGCATTCCCTTAGCTATAGGACCTTCCTGGGTTATCGGAGTCCTGGGAAGACTCATTTTGAGACCATTGTTCTAAACATGGCCTTGTGGGAAAGTGGGTGGGCCAGCTGGGAGGAGGAGACCCAGCCGCTAGGGAACACCAGGCTCCTTGAACTTCTGGCAGCATTGCTAGGGATGGACAGACTGCTCTGGGGTCTGAGGAGGGCACAAGATAAGCAGAACCACAGTAGCCCACCTGCACTCTGCCTCAGTTTCCCCTTGAGAGCTCTGAAGAGAAAGGTCCTGTTTTGCCATCTTAGGTCTGTCTTATCTCCCTAAGGCTGGGAGCCTCCCTAACCTCAGTGGTCCTGGATATCACAGCAGAGTAGCTCTTTCAGAGCATGCTGAGGGTCAGGGAAGTTCTTTTCTTTCCCCTCTCTCCCTCCCTCCCTCCCTCCTTCCTCCCTTCCTTCTTCTTTCTCATCCTTCTCTTTTTAAGACAAGATCTCTCCATGTAGCCCTGAAACTTGATTTGTAGGCTAGGCTGGCCTTGACCGTACAAAGATCCACTTCCTCTAGAGTGCTGGGATTAAAAGTGTGTGCCCTCACACCTGACCAGGAATGTTCTTTCTCTTCTTGTTACTGATGAGCAGAGCCCTGGCAGCCTGATCCCCCTAACCCCCTCAGCTGCCCATTCTGCATGTGCCAGGCTCCTCCTGAGTTGTCCCTGAGGCTTGGCTTGTCCCGATTAACCCTCCGTCCTGTGCTTTGCTTGTTCACGACGGCCCTCCTGGCAGGGCTCCACGCTCATAGGCCATATGGTCAGATGCCACTGGTGTGAAGGTGCCCCTTCGCTTGGCAGGGGAAGGGGCCTGGAGGGAAGGGTCAGGCTCTCCCTCTCCAGTAATTTGATGCCATCTTCCTTCTGCCTGGGTTACTAAACCCCTGCTCCATCCCCATACCCCCTTTTGCTTATGCCACAAGTGTGAATGTAGTGTGAAAGTGTGTGTAGACAGTGCTCAGTGGTTGTGTAAATGTGAGTGTGACTGAGGGTTACAGCATCTATGTGTGTGTGTGTGTGTGTGTGTGTGTGTGTGTGTGTCTATCTGTATGAGGGTCATAAGATAATATGAGAATGTGCAAGTGTGTGAGTCTGTTCGATTCTTACTGTGTGTGTACACTGTGCTTGCTCGTGGAAAGGTGGAGAATGAGGATGGCATGTGGCTTCCAGTAGTCAGCGCGTGAGGCTGGGGACCCAAGGCTCCTTGCCTGAATGCTTATGTGTGCAGAATAAGAGTATTACAGTGTAGCTCTGCAGTCCACTCATTACCCTGTACTCTAGATTCTTATGCATGAGAGCATGCATGTTCAAAGCAGAGTCCTCACCCACAGTGGGCAGCAGTGGGAGAGTCAGAGACCAGAGTGTAGCATCCTGGTACCCGGCGGCGCTGACACCCATTGGATGCTCCACAGAGGCAGAAGTGCAGAGGTGATCTGAGACCATGTGTCAGAGGAGCCTAACACAAACCAGAGGGGCAAGAAGGACCTCCGTTAGGAAGATCAAATGCCATGAGCATCATGTAATAAAGCAGGAAAGAGCAGTGTTTAAGAGCTTGGATGGAAGGCCCAACTATGACTTTGAGAAAACCCTCCATCCCTGTGCCTCCAGATGAGAAGCGTGAGAGTGGCCATGGCCTTTTCTTCCAGGTCGCAGAAGACCTGGAGCATCCATAGAGCAGAGCCTGGGACGTAAGGCAATCTCACCAAGTGTTCACTGCAGTGATTGCTCCCCTGTGCCTGGCGCTAGGAAAGCTTAACAGAAGCGTGCAGAAGAGGGGTGTCAGTGGGCACTTCAGTACCCCACAGTAGAGTGTGCCTAGACATGTACATACATAGTGGGGTGAGGGTTCATGTTGGTGGGGAAGGCCGTGTGCTCATGAGCACCATGCCCGAGCATGGGTGATTGTGGGGCCTGTGAGGAGAAGACTCTGTGTGAACGCATGCTTGTATGCCTAAGGGCTGCAGTGAACATGTGACTGGCCGTGTGCACCTGTGCACATGGGCAGGCATGGGCCACGTACAGGGCTGCAGCAAGTGCATCCACAGAAGCATGTGGGCCTGGGTTTGCTGGGGCCCATCTGGAGACAGTGGCCTGTGACTAACGGGAGTGACAGGTCCTGGAGGGCACGTGGTTGTCTAGGGCCCTTTGAGAGTGCTGGTGATC
The DNA here is from genome assembly GCF_982192425.1 of Myodes glareolus. NCBI lineage: Eukaryota > Metazoa > Chordata > Mammalia > Rodentia > Cricetidae > Myodes > Myodes glareolus. The sequence continues at coordinate 69,084,385 of NC_142028.1, read as the reverse complement.
CTGCCCTCCTGCCCTGCTTGTCTTCCATTCCCTGCCCTCCTCCCTCCTGTCCTGGCCTCAGCTCTGGCTCCCCCAGCTTTCCTTTTCCATCCCCTTTCCACATTGCTTAATAGGACTGTGCTCTGCCCTTGACCCTGCCTGACCAGTGACTGGAAAGTTTACTGACTGTCCTTCAGAGACTCCACCTGGACTGGAGGGCAGGTCACTGGCTGGTTCCTGCATGCCCCTGGAGGTCCCTTAAAAGATTGGCTTCAGGGATTTCTCCACAATGATCCTGGAGAGTAATCTGTCTGCGTTTTTTACAAGACCCTGGGTGCACACTTGGAAGAGTAAACCCTCAAGCTTTTGGCTGGGAACTCAGTGACCTCTCTCGAGAACTGCATCTCTTCTGGCTATTCTTTCTGGGTGGTGGTCTGAGCCCTGTTTCCATGGAACCATAGGGGCAGATAGAGTGTGAGACTGGGTAGGGCCTGGAGGACTATACTCACCTGGTCCAAACCTTGACCACCTACCCTGACTAGCAGGGGTGAGCATGTGCAGGAAACTTTGGGGTACCGGCACCTGTCCTGGCTGGGTTGGGGGAGCTAACGACACCAAAGATTGAGGAGCTAGGGAGAGTGGGGAGGACCTGGAGAATCTGGGGGGCAGAGCATGGCTATTGTCATGTGCTGCTCAAAATACATCCTACTGGATTCCTGACTTTGCTAACTCTCTGAATGGTATCTATTCTCTGGAAGAGACTGTTCAGTGTGGTATCCTCTGTGCCTAAAACAGCTTGGCACCTAATGGGCACACAGCATAAGAAAGAAGGGCATGACTCTCCCCCATCATGTCCCTCACATGTGGTACAGACAAACAAGGTGTCAGACAGAAAGCCACAGGGACAAGTGGAGTATGAAACCAGGGCCTCGTCTCGGTCTGAGTACACTACCTGATTTGATTGAGCCGTCTCCCCAGCCCCCTACTTTGTCCTTTTAAGCTTCCATCTGACTGTAGGGTGGAGAAAAGGCTGGGGGACTATGGCTTGGTTCTTTCTGCCAGTCCTGCAGCAATAAAGTCAGACCCTCGAAGGGAGCTCTGCTGGGAAGCTGGTGAAGACAGGCTGGGCATATGAGCGCATGGAGAGCTGTGTTGGACTTGCTGAGTGGCGGCTCAAGAGGCCTTTCTCTCAAGATGTGTGCAAAGCTGGGTTGGAACTACAAAGCTGCTGGAATCCAGGGGCTTTGGAGAACAGACTTCCTCTCTTCCTCCATTTCTCTCCCTCCCCCAGCCAGCCCTCCTCCCTTTGAGCGCTGTAGCTTCAGAAACCAGTTGTTTGTCCTCTATAGTTCCCAGCGCTGAGCCCCGTCACGGCTGTACCCAGGTGACACATCTTGCCCTCTCTGGCCTGGCAATGCCTCATGATCATTCAGCAGTAGCTTCTGCTACCCCTGGCCAGTAGCTCCTTTCTGTTTCTGAGTTCATAGTTCCAGGAGATGAACCACTTGACTCAAGCATTCTTGATGAGCCAGGCCACAGGGCGTTTGTTTTCGGGTCAAGTGCCTGACCTCTTTATTCACCAGCTGAGCCCAGGGAATGTGGGGTTCTGCGTGTGGCCTCCAAGACAGTAAGTTCCCTTGGAGAGAGTGCAACAGGGCAGGCCCAGCACTGGCTCCTGTAGACTGGGAGCATTTCTGAACCAGAGCTCTGAACTCTGGCTTTTCTTCTACATCTGATGATGCGGTGGCTTGTGCCAGAAGACCTAAAGCAGACTTTGAGCTTCAAGTAGGTCAGAACTAGGCCATGATCCCTGGTCATAGCCATAGTACTAATCCTGTTCTGTGTGTTCACTGACCATGCCATTAATCCCAACAAGAGAGTGAACGTAGAGGGAAGTCTCTGTCCTTCCTGATCCTGCAGCTGTTCAGTCCCAAAGAAACACACAGAGGCTTATATTAATTATAAACTGTTTGGTCTTTTTATCTCAGGCTTATTGCTGACTAGCTCTTACAACTTAGATTAATTCTCATCTATGTTTAGTCACATGACTTGGTACCTTTTCTCAATGAGGCATTCTCATCTCGCTTCCTCTCTGTCTGGCTGGTGACTGCATCTCTGCCTTTTCTCTTTCCAGAATTCTCCTAGTCTGGTTGCTCCACCTATACTTCCTGCCTGGCTACTGGCCAATCAGCATTTTATTAAACCAATATGAGTGACAAATCTTTACAGTGTACAAGAGCATTGTCCCACATCATTTTCCTTTACTTTTCTTTTCAAAACAAGACCCTGAATCTAATCTCCTTTGTTTAGCTTTTGTCTTGACCATTATCCATAACAACTTGTAACCAACACACTAAACAAAGTCAGACATCCATAATCCTTTTGGTCAATATTGGTGTAGTTTTCTAGGTTACTTCCTGCTGAATGGGGGCTCTGATAATCTTATGAGGGCCCAAAGAAAGTTTAGGATTGTGGTCAGGTCCTGGCTGGAGTATTCTGTGAGGCTGGATCATCTCAACCAGCAGTGTTGAAGCTGTTCAGGATGTAGAACTCAGAGGAAACTACAACAAATGAACGCCTCTTTGAGGGCCTCCCACAAAGTCAGGGCTCTGTTATAGTAAGGGCAGGGTGTCGGGTCATCTCATGATGGGTGCATTTGACCAGAACTGCATACCACACTGTGACCATTGATAGCTTACTGCTGCTCCAGCTGAGAAAGATGTCATCGGAGACTTGTCAGCGCCAGCCTCACTGGGGCTCACTTAGGTGTGCTGATTCCTCTCCAGGAGGGGGACTTATGGCGAAAGGTGCAGGTAGTCACTCCTCTCTCTACCCGTGATCTTCACATTGTGTCTGAATATCTCCTATCAAGAGGGGGAATCTAGGGGCTGGAGAGACGGCTCAGGGGTTAAGAGCATTGCCTACTCTTCCAAAGGTCCTGAGTTCAATTCCCAGCAACCACATGGTGGCTCACAACCATCTTTAATGGGGTCTGGTGCCCTCTTCTGGCCTGCAGGCATACACACAGACAGAATATTGTATACATAATAAATAAATAAATATTTTTAAAAAGAGGGGGAATCTATTCTCTCTCCTCCAGTAGGGCTGCCCAGTAACAATTGGCAGAAGGGATATTGTGTGACAATCTAAACCTGGACTTAGAGAATTCCTGCACAAGGGCTCTGGAGAAATGGCTCAGTGCTCAAGAGCACCTGTTGCTGTTGCAAATAACTGGGTTTGATTCCCAGCATCCACTTGGTGACTTACAGCCATCTGCAGCTACAGTTCCAGGGGATCTGATGTCTTCTCACCTCCATGGACACCAGGCACACATGTGGTGCACATACATAAAGTGCAGACAAAACAGTCATTCACAAACAATAAACATTCAAAATTTTTAACAAATTTAACGCGTGCATATGGTGCTCTCTTGGACTCCTGTTGCTGACACACAAACCAGCATGGTATGTTAGATGATAGGAGGCAAGAGGCAAGTCACCACCACCACCACCACCACCACCAGCACCACCACCACCACCACTACCACCACCCTGTACCCTGATTGATAGCCAGTCCATAGACAGGCACAAAGAAGGTCATCTTAAACATGTTGGTGGACCCTTCAATCCACAACATTGCAGCCAGGGTTTTAAAGAAGTTCCTCTCAAAGAATAGAACTGGTGGAACATAAAAAAGAATTATTAGATTGGCTCCCATGATTCAATCTGGGTAGTCCAGCAATGGCTGCACACTAGAGCAGCTGAGCTGGTAGCGGCTTCACACATTTCAGCAGTCCCCATCTGATGCAGAAGACTCAGAGGATTCCTGGAGAGCCACTGTTCTTTGGTCCACATTGGAATCTCCAAAAAGTCGGGTTCTGAGATCAGTGATGGCAGCAGCAGCAGCAACAGGGGAAATGAGCTCACTAACAAGACACAAAAGGCAAACAGGCAAAAAGGACTAACTTTTTTTCTCCCACCTCCTTTATCTAGGCTGCAACCAGAGATGCTGCCCATATTTAGATGGGAGCCTTCACACTTTTGTTAACCGGAACAAGAAAATTTCTCACAGGTCTGCCCAGCGGCTTGTGTCTTAACTGATTCTAGATCTAACAAAGTTGACAGCCAAGATTAGCAATCTCATTCCACCTAGATCTACCTGGTCTAGCCCAGATCCTGAGCAGTAATGCATGCTTATATTGCATTAAGCTGCTGAGTCATAAAATGTTTGTTATGCAGCCATAGCTAACTGATACACCTCCCCCATCCCGAGACCTCAGACAATATGCTAACACTTGCTTTCCAGCTCAGTCCCTGAGACTAGGGTGGTCTGCTCTGGAAGGCAGGACTAAAAGTGTGTTTGGACCCAAGATGCAGTGATGACTTGGTATATTGATAGATGCCCTGTAATCTGGTTGCCCAGCGTGCCAGGCAGCTGCACTTCCTGCCACTTACAGAGAATTTGCTGTAATGCATTGTGAGGCATTAGCATAATAATTGCTAAGCATTCGCAAATGAATAGCTCACTGACTGATGGATTTTGTACAGAATCTGTGAAGGTTACATCGAGGGTGAAAACATTTCACTGTGTCAATGAACATACTTAATTTCTCTGGAAGTGCTATTTAAATTGCGTCGTGCTATGACATTAGCATAACAAAGACATAATGCATTCGTTTATGCTGTAGTAGGGAACACTGCCATAATCAGCGGACATGACGGAGGCAGTGTGGAGAGGGGTCTGGGAGCTGCCGAGGGCAGCCCCATTGGGTCTCTCGGCCAGGCGGGGGAGGTGCTGCCCTGTGGGTCCCGCCCTCAGCTCCAGATGGGGCTCTGGGGCTCGCTGGATGGGTGGGCTCTGTTTATTGGCTTGTTTCCTTTTCACTGAATTCTCCCTTCCCGCTGCTCTGGCCACCAAGTCCTGCTAATGGGTGGGTGGGTCTTGGCTGTCAGCAGAGAAACCCTCAGGAGAATTAGGAAGCATTCAAATCTGGCAGGATTCATCCGCCCCCTTCAGCAGGGCAGGACGGCCTCTCCGGAATCAGCCAGCTGGTCCAGAGAGCTGTGCCTTGGGACCTCTGTCTCTCCAGCCCCCTCCCCTGAAAGTGTCATCAGAGCTGTCACAAGAAGCCTCACTGGGGATGGCTTTATTACCTCAATTTTCAACATGTTCTGCATATCTGGCTCTTCCAGAGGGGGTGCTGGGGGACGAGAGTCTGTTAATTGAGCATCTACTGTCTGCCAGACACTGAGCTATTTTTGTCCACACCAGCTCGGCTGGCTCTTCAGACAGCTGTGCGCAGGATCGGGGCAGATTGGTGGGTTCGAGGTTCAGTACCGGCTTCTTTTTTATGCAGAACTTGTCAGAGCCTTGAGTGTAATCATGATTTACAGGTCTCCAAGATGCAGGCAGAAGGGTTTTGAACTTTACAAACAACAGAGCCTGGTGTGCAAGGGGCTGGTGTGATTCCATTTGTGACTTGGTAAAACGCTGAAGAAGTTAAGGATCCTAACCCCGTTTCGGAGCTAAGGAAATGGAGACCCGCGAGGACATAATTTAGAGGAAGCAGGGCCAGTGGCCCACATGGGATTTGATTCCTTGTCTGCTTGACTTCGATGGCAGGGCAGGCTTCTCGGGAGAAAGGAGACCGACAGTCAGTGTTATTGGGCGAGACAGCTGGCGGCAATGGTGGGAGCTGCTGAGCATGCCTCCTTGGACTCTTCGTCCCTGTTTGGTGAGGGAGACGATTGTAGGTGCCAGGGATGTGGCTCACAGGAGTGCTCAGATGGAGACGGACTGGACAGGTCCCTGCCACCCAGGAATCAGGTCTCCAAGGAGAGGTCACAAAAGGTCCCAGCGCTTTAGGAATGAGCTAGCATGGAAGGGAAGGGGTGGCAGGCCACTCAGGCTCAGACACTCCAGGAGGGAGGAAGGAGGATGTGGGAGATCCAAGGACTATGGCGAGGGGATGAGAGTACTTTGAGATGCAGCTGGTCTCATACTTTCCAGGATCATTAGGATCTGGAGAGTGACTGAACTTGGTAGGTGGGCTCCTCTGCCCTCTCCTGCCAAGATCCCAGGTCCCTGAAAGAATGAAGAGTTTGAGGGGTACCCTGTCCACTTGATTTCACCCCACCCCAGAGAGTCTGTCTGATAGTTCATCAGGTACTTTCAGAAAAATGTGCATTCTGTGTGACACGGAGGCTTGTAAATGCCTTAGGCATGCAGTCCTTAATGTGCTCTTGGACTGAGACCCTGGCAATGGAGAAAAGGCAGAGAACCCTCTGTTAGTTGACAGAAATTCATCCAGAAGCCTTTGGTGGGCCAGTAAGAGGTCATTTCCATCCAGCATCCTCCCTGACCACCTCAGCACACCCCCCTCCCATTCCCCACACCTGTCCTCTGCTCTGCTCTGCCACACAGTAGAGTCCCTGGGCTGCAGCATAGAACTTCCTATCTTGTGTCTGGCCTGGGACACTCGCTGACTTAGCTGAAGTTGCCTACTTTGGACTCCTTGCTTCCTAGAGGCCTCCATGCTCTTCCCTTTCCTTCAACAGGGCATTTGTTTGTATTTACTGGACTTATTCTACTTGCCGAAGCCTGGGAATAGACTTGCGGGTTGCTGCTCTCACGGGACTCAAGGGCCTGCAGAGGAGCAGTCAGGGAAGCATTGGGTGTCACTGACATGACAGGGGAGGGGAGGTTGTCTGTGTGCCCACAGCCATGCGGCTTCAGTTTCTGCAGGACAAGGCTTCGCCCATGCTGTTCACTGGGATTCCCACTTTCCTGGTTTCCCCCATATCAGCATGCCACCTGTATTGTTGTTTACTTCCTGTTGTTGCCTTTAAATAAGCTTCAAGCTGACTTGTTGGTTTGTGCTGCTTGGCCTAAGTAACACCTCCTGTGAATTAGTGGGCCTTCATTTATAATTTTTAAACAGAAACTTAAAGTTTTTAATTATGGTAAAATATGCATAGTATGAATTTATCATTTTGTTGTTGTTTTATTTTGGTTTGTTTTTCGAGACAGGATTTCTCTGTGAAACAGTCATGACTTGTCCTGGAACTCACTCTGTAGACCAGGCTGGCCTGAAACTCACAGAGATCCGCCTGCCTCTGCCTCCCAAGTGCTAGGATTAAAGGCGTGTACCACCACCGCCTGGCAGATTTAGCATTTTTAAGTATACGGTGCAGTGGCCCTGAGCGTACATCCATGGTGAACAGCAGTCAGCCCTGCCCCTTTCTAGGATGTCCCCATCACCTCATCTAGGCCGTTCACTCACCTCCTCATGCCCCCACCCCTTCTAACACTCAGCCCCTGGTAACCTTGGCTCTCTGAGACTGACTAGGTACTAGGTACTTCCCATCAGTAGAATGACACAACACATGCCCTTGTGTCTGACTTAAGATGTCTTTGAAGCTGATCTTTGTTGTAGTGCATATAACATGTCATCCTTTTTGCAGGCTTCATAACATTCCACTGTGTGTGTGGACCATATTGTCTATCCATTGGTCAGAAAGGGATGTTTGGACTACGATATATACAGCCGGTATTTTAACCTATGCTCCCGCGACTCAATCACTGTTGGAATCCTGCATGGTTTTCTGTGATCCTTGCTTCTGAAAGCAGAAGTTCAGATGAGGACATGAATGCAGGTAGCTTATTTGGGACAAAAACAGGAGTGGAGGAGTGAAGACGGTGTGACAGGAAAGGGATCAAAGCCAGTAGCGTACTGAGCTGGTTATTGCTGTGGGCAATTGGGGCTCAATCTTAATAAGGTCTGAGGAACTGAGCAGACACACCTCAGACTCATCCCGCTGGAGGACAGGAGGCTGACACTCACTGGCAGTCCCCAGTCCCCAGTTACTGCACCCCCTCCTCCCCAAACTGAGAAAAAACGGGAACAGGATGCAAACAGGAAGCGGGGAACTGTCTGCCACAGCTGTGCTGAAGGCAGGTGAGTGCAGGCCGCTGCTCACAGCATCGTGAAACCCTGCTGTGCTCTTGAAAAACATTTTGACACCTCACCCTGGATTTGGAGAGGGTTCTTCCTTAAAGTGACAGGCTAATGGCTGAAGACAGAGCAGTGGCTGGCCTGACTGTGAAGGAGAAAGCATCTCAAGTGAAGACCCCGAGGACAGACATAGCAAGCATGTGCCCTGGATGGGGACCAGGCCCTACAGGGAGGTCCTGGGCTGTCCCCAGAGCTGTTGACATCCCTAGGAGGATTTTAAACCCAGGAAGGGAACACGTGTGATTGTGTTGGCCATTCTTCTATTGACTTGGGGGTGGGTGCCAGCCTTTCAGGAGTGCTGATTCTTCACTTGCCTCTAGGGGACCCCAGTGGGAGTCCCCCTCAGATCTTTGCACTTTGGATGCTGATGGACATTTGATACTCAGAGTTGACATGATATTGGTGATAACCTATCTGGGCAAAAGAGACCCCTTAGGGCTCCTCATTTGAACTCAAGCCCTCTTTCAGCCCACAGTGTAGAAAAAGGCTGTCATGGAGTTGAGTCCTACCTCTGCCATTGGCTAGCTTGGACAAATCCCATTTTCCCTCAGCCTCGACTTCCTGGTCTATTCATTCAATGGGCATAACACTACCTTGTTTACATGATTGTTGAGCAGACATTGTGAGAAACATCTTACTATCTGCTCAAGATATGGGGCATGTCCCTTCTAGTGTCCCCACTAAGTTGGGCCCCCTGACCTTGGGCCTGCCTGACTGAGGGGAAGTGGAAGGAAGCCTTAGTGGGTGGTAGAAGCCTTATTGGAATTGATCCATTTCTCCAAGGTCTGTCCCTCTCCTGGCCCTCCCTTCTTCCCTGCGATTACCAGGCAAGGCCACACAGAACGCCAGGCAGGTCTTCTTCTAGGAACTGACTGGGGTAGGATGCTCCCGCTATGTCCTTCCAGATGCTGGCGTTGAGAAGCATTGCTGAGCCTCACCAATAGCATCTGCCTATGTCCAGCTTCGTCTGGATCTTGAGACCTGGGAAGAGTGGAGGCCTTGCAGCCTCCAGAATATTCCAGCACCTGTGGGACTCTGTGAGGCAGTCCTTGGGGCTCTTAGGTCTGGTAGAGTTTCTTCTGAAGTAGCCTTGCAGCGTGCCAAGCGTATGGAGGAGCCCCTGGTGAAAATGGATCAGGAGCTCTTGAGTGTGCTGTGGTTGGGGTGACAACTGTCTCTGAGTAAACTTCCATGCTTCCTCAAGTTCTCTCCTGCCTGGATCCCTGAGTCATTTCTGTTTAGAGAGATTCTAGCATTGGTGGTGTGTGTGTGTTTGTGTGTGTGTTAGTGGGAAGTTCTGATTACAAAGGTGCCAGGCCCTGGGAGGGATTACACATGGCAGAGAGGTGGCTGGAGACATCCCACTACACGCAACCCCCCCCCCCCCCCACACACACACAGTGTTTTAGGTCTCTGTGACTCCCAGCTCCATTTGCATAATGAGCAGAAGAAAAGGAGGGGCAGGTGGGCACTGGTGACTCTGGCAGAGAAGACAGAGCAGTAATGTTCTTTCCTCTACATTCCCCCTGGAAGTCTGCCATGGAGGGTCAGGGCTGCCTTCCTAGAACTGAGGCAAGATTCTTGACCTCTGAGTGTAAACACTGGAACCTGGAAGAAACAGAACCACTTGCTTTTTTCTCACCTTTCCTCGTGGTACAAGCAGGACTCATACTTTGTTTTTAGAAGCCCAAGTCAAAATAGCTTAAGGGAAAGGAATTAGCAGGCTGTTGCCGTTGGACATTCTAGGTGTAGACTGTTTCAGGAATAGCTAGAGCTAGGGTTTGGGCCATGGCCATAACAAACTTGCCTTGGTTCCTGTGGGACCCGGATGTAGCCTCCCTCTGCTCGTTCTATAGTGTGGGCCTCTTTTCCTTGGTGGGAAAGACTTTCCCTCTGCCAAGCCTCATGCCACACTCTCCACAATGGCCCGGGTTTGGTCACATGCCCATGCCCATCCCAGAGTCCATGTCTGGGCACAGAGGATGACTGCCGACTCGCCAGATTAGACACGTACCCATCCCCATGACTTGGAGAAAGTGCACCATGATTGACAGTTCCACTGGTGTCACATAGAAGGACTGCAGAAGAGCCAGGCTGAGCATGTCCTGGAGGTCCAGAGACAAGTCAGCCATGATCACCCAGCCCATGTTGGTGTACAAAAGCTACACTTTACCAGCGTGTGCCATGTTGGTGTACAAAAGTTACGCTTTACCAGTGTATGAGTGTGTGTTGTTGTTGTTTGTTTGTTTTGTGGCTTGGAATTCCTCCCTTGTCACAAGCCCCTCACCTCCTCGTGAGTTCCTCCTGTAGCTTGTCCAGTGGCCCAGGGCCACCCCGGAGGAAAGAACATCTTTCCTAGGGCATTTGTAAGCTGCTTGAGGGGAGAAGTCAGGAAAAGCCAGTTGTAAGACTATGATCCCTATAAATGGCACCACAGGGCAGGCTGGAATCAAGCCCAGTTTGTTTCCAGTGAGCAGGGAGACCCATTCCCCGGGAACGAAGAGGCATGGGCAATCATTGTGGTGCAGTAGACCCGGAGAAGAAGGATCCCAGGGGAGAAGTGTCAGGAGCCAGTTGGCAAAGATGAGATAGATCTGGGCAGGAGTGCCAGGCGAGCAGATGGCATGCTACTGGATTCAGTTGCCTATCCACCCACCAGATTTATCCATCCACCCTACTTCCATCCTAGGAGACATTTATCAACTGTGACTTATGTGTCTAGAATTGAGCTTACCACAGTGAGGAAGGCCGTAGAGCCTGGGAAGCTGGTGATGCTTGGAACCAACCACCTAAGTAACAGAGTACTATTGTGAAACAGGCTCCTAGAAGATTGTTTGGGACAATTTTAGGACCTTTACTGCCAGACTGGCGTGTTTAAAGATCTTGAAATGGCAGTGGGGTCTGGGAAGTCCCTAATGGTTAGGTTTTACTTGTGTGAACCTGGCACAACCTAGACTTGTCTAGGAAGAGAGTTTTAGTTCAAGGATAGTCTAGATCAGGTTGGCCTATGAGCCTGTCTGGGAAGGATTGTCAGGATTGTTAATGGATATAGGAAGACCCAGCCCACTGAGGGCAGCACCATTCCCTAGACACGGTGTCCTAAAGTGTGTAAGAAAAAAGAAACAGACAAGCAAGCAGCAATCATGCTGTTATTTCTCTTTGCTCTTGACCAGATGTGACGTGCCTAGCTGCTTCCAGCTCCTGCCGTTGTGATTTCTCTGCTATGGTGGCCTGTAAGCTGGAATTGTAAGACAAACGCTTTATTCCCTATGTTGCTTTTTGTCAGGATTTTTATCTCAGTGACAGAAATGCAACTAGAACAGTCCTCCTGGGTCAGACAAGGGAGTAGGGAGCAAAGTCACCCTCTACGATTCTAATCAGAGGGATCTTCGAGACGCAGAAGCTGTGCAGATAATCTCTGTCCCTGTGTATTATTACTGCAGCTCTGAAAGCCCCAGTTCCTAGCAAGCAGTAGCAGCTGACATGGCCAATGGCTGTCTTGTCTTCCACATGAAGCATCTCTGTCCACCTTGTCACCCTTCCCCTTCTCACTGTCACTGGGGATGAGGCTCCTGATCATGGCTGCCTCAGCTGAATGGTTTTTTGGCTCACACAATAGAGTTATATCCACATTTCCATGGCTTTCTGTGGATGGCTTTGTGGTTTTGGCAAGAGTACTGTTCTCTAAATGTGTTTGAGAAGACTGAAGCCAGGACCCAAGACTTCACAGACACTGAGCGTCCTTGAGAAGTCTGTATGTCCACGTGTCCGTTCGGCTGTTATCTGCAGTGAAGCCCTCCCTGACATCCTCAGGAAATAATGAGTTTCCCTACCGCCTCTCCAGGCACATAAGTCACCTAACGCACCCCTCACTCTTTACCTCCCCAGTTTGAGGGGTTCCATTTGTGTGCTAGGAAGGCTCAGCATCGTACCTCATCAGCATCGGTGTGGCTGATGCCAACAGATGGTGAGTGCGTGAAGATTGATTGGTGAAACAGGTCTACCAAGGACTGTATCTGGAGCCTGAGGAGAGGTCGGTTAGTAAGGTGCTGATGGTACAGCATGAGGACTTGAGTTTGTACCTTAGCCCCTGTGTGTGTATGTGAGAGAGAGTATGTACGCCTCCCGGTGCTGGAGAAGCAGAGAGGGGAGGGTCCCTGGGGCTTCTTAGACAGCCAGGCTAGCCAAACTGGTGAGCTCAAGGTTCAGTGAAAAACCCTGTCTCAAACTCTAAGGTAAAAACACTGACATGCACACATACACCAGGACCTGAATATACACCCGTGCATTTGCACAAATACCTATACATATATGTTCACAAAAAAAATAAACAGAAACTAAGAAGACTTAATGCAGGGGAGGTGAAGAATTCTGTAACCAAAAACAAGAAGACCTCAGTTCTGTTTCCAGGTGGCAGACTGGCTCCCCTTTCCTGGTTACCCCGAAGCTGGTCTCAGAGTATGCAATGGTGTCTCCATCACTAGATTAAATCCCCTCTGATGGTTTTTGAAGGGGCTCCTTGGTCCCCTGAGTCGTCTGTATCTGTTTCTCCCTCTTCCCTGTGACTGCCTTGGCTGGTGCCTTCTTAGTCCCCAAGAAGACTCCTGGGCAGAGACCCCCACCCCCACCCTGTGTGCACTGAGTTTTTGAGTTATGACGTTTTCTAGCAAAGTCCTTTTATTATGGGAGTCAGAGTCATTTTGGGCAGGAGGGGGTGACATTTGCTCTTGTCGCATGACTCTAATCTCCTGAGGGAAGCCGGAGGAGCAGACTTTGGGAGCTGGCACGGTAGCAGGCACGTGGATGAGATACTGACTTAGCTTGTCCCCTGGGCGGGGACAGGGAAGGCTCTCTGCTTGGGTTTTGTCTCTGGGATGAGTCATTCTGTCCACTCACACCATGGACTGCCAACAGCAGTAGAAGTGCATTTCAGGTGGAGGTTTCAGTGTTGCCCAGTGGGCACATCTATCCTGGGGGCACCTGGTATTGGAGAAGTAGGCCATGCACTTTCCAGTGGTCAGGAAGTCTTAGCAAGGGCCTCATGAGACCCTGACTTCAAATGGAGTAAAGGATGGAGATAGGGAATGGGATTTGTTCAGGGCGTAAGTAGAATGTGGCTACTAGGACCATGGGGATGCTGACAGTTGGAGGAGTCAGAAGCTGGACCTTCGGAAGGACAGGGGATAGTTTTTATTTGAGCTGTCCACAACTGATCATAGGAAAAGGTAAAAGTGCTTACTGCTCTGAGGATGAGGGATGTCGTTATCCAACCAAACCCTTGGCAAGATGGTCCTGACTTGTCTCCTAGTAATATACACCCCCCCAAAGCAACCAGGTATTCTGTCCTGTGGATGTTGGTGGGGTGGGAGATGCTGGAAATGAAAGGATGAGGGACAAAAGGCAAGCAAGAGAGTTGGAACACAGTCACGGAGAAGAAAAGGAGACAGAGGGAGCTAGGGATGAAAAGGGGGCAAGGGACAGAGTAGACAAGGGGCAGGCGAAGAGGAACCTGCCATGTCCCACGCTAAGAGTTCTTGGGGGTACTCTGCTCTTACCCGAGAGATGCTGAGGACAATCTGAATCAATGGGGGTCACCTCCATCATGCATACCCCCTGCTATAGCTGCCGAGCCTCTTGGGCAGCCCTGGCTGAATCTGGCCTCCTTTCAGGTTCTTGGTCCAAGCAGTTCAGGACAGGCTCCCCAACAGTGAAAGTCCTTATCAGGCTGTTAGGAATCGCATCTGCTGAGAGCTCACTGTGGCTTCCAGATCCTCCATCTCTGTGCACTCCCACAAGGATGTACTTGAGTCCTTGTTTTCATTATGTAGATAAGGAAGCTGAGCCTTAGAGAGTCTAGGTCACTTGCCCACGAATGGAAGAGCTAGGCTTCGAAAGATGCCTTGGGCATCTTCTTGACCCTTCTGCCTGCCAGTTCCTGATATATATATATTCCTTCACCCTGTTTCCTATATGTCAAGCGTCAGTCTTCATTCTTTTGACTCTTGGGTTGTTTTGCATCCTTTCCAGGCCTGGGGCTGTGGCCTGCATCCTGGTGTTGATCTCTTCAGCTGACCACCATTGACTTACACATCTCTGCTCCTCACCAGCAGGGCCCTGCAGGACATAGGGACCCCTGCCAGGCTACGGCTGGGTCCTGTTGTGCTTGGAGGTGGGAAGATGGCCAGGCCAGAGGACAATGAATGGGAAATGCTCAGGGCTTTGTGGGGCTCAGCAGGGAGTCCTGAGCTACTGAGCCCACAGTCCCCATCTCTTAGTTGTCCATGGAACAGGGAGGACAGGAGCTGGAGATGAGAACTCAGGCCTGAAAGGTTAATCTGTGTCCCTGCTGGCTCATCCCCTGTGTCACAGTGCTCATCTAGCTGAGTCACTGTCACCTAGTGGTTAAGCAGGCAGGCTCTGGGGTCCGGATAACTGGGGTCCTCTGCTAGCTATAGTAGGGGGCAGATTTTGATGTCATTTGCTTCATGGGGTATCTGTTTCTCTCTCTCTCTCTCTCTCTCTCTCTCTCTCTCCTCTCTGTTCCTCTCTCTCTCTCTCTCTGTTCTTCTCTCTTTGTGTTCCTCTCTCTCTCTCTCTCTCTCTCTCTCTCTCTCTCTCTCTCTTTGTGTGTGTGTGTGTGTGTTTGCACACACGCACGTGTCATGGAGACCAGAAGTTGATAGTTAACCTTTCTCTGTCACTCCCTACCTTATTTCGGGAGATGGAGTTTCTCACTACGCCTGTTTCTCGTCGGTGTGAATAGACTGGCTGACCAGTGGGCTCGTGGATCCTCCTGCCCTCACTCCCCAGCTCTGACATTGCAGGCACGTGCTCCTATACCTGATCCTTTATGAACATGCTGGAGACGAAAGTCAGGTCTTGATGCTTTCGTGGCAAGCACTTTACCTCCTGAGTCATCTTTCCGGCTTCCATGGGGCTGTTGGCCTTTCAAAGTCTTTAGCCTCCATTCACAGAGTTAAGTGGGATATTCTTCCCAGAGGGGCCACCGTCAGACCTGGTGTTTAGCAAGAAGTCAGCAGACATCAGGGATAACCGTCATCCACCTGTTTATCCTCATCCATTCACAAGGCCAGGGATCTGTTTTAGGTCAAAACTGGTGTGGAGAAAATGCTGGGGTGGGGACAGTCTGGAAGCAGGACCCTTAGCTGTCAGCTACCCTTTAGTCAGTGGTGTCTTAAGACACCCAGCTTCAAGAGGAAGGGGGCAGGGCTCTTGGGTGGCTGAAGGACCAACCCCTCTATAGAGGTCATCTGCCTTCCCAGCCCTAGCCTCTCTTTCAAGGTGGGGACTTCTCTAGCCTCACGACTCTGGTGGGTCAGACCTCTATGGCAGTCTCTGGGCATGCAGCATTTTAGG
Organism: Myodes glareolus; assembly: GCF_982192425.1. Classification (NCBI taxonomy): domain Eukaryota; kingdom Metazoa; phylum Chordata; class Mammalia; order Rodentia; family Cricetidae; genus Myodes; species Myodes glareolus. The sequence goes on along the minus strand of NC_142028.1, from coordinate 69,069,015 downwards.
AGCTCTCCTTGGTTGCTGGCCTCCTTGCCCATCTTTGTCCTGGCAGATCTCTAAACCCGGCTGACCCAGTCCAAGCTGGCTGCTGAACCTTCCAAGGCCCCTGTTGACTTGGCAGAGCCTTTAGCCTCAGTCCGGGCCAAACCAAGGTCTATGTGTCAGACACTTGGCTGCTGCCTGTCTGATTCCATCCCCTGCTTGAGATGTCACAAGTCCAGTCTGGGCTGCCACAGCTGTTGAGGAACTCGGCCTGTGGAGAAGGGCTAAGCGCTTATGTCAGGACAACAGACAAGGCGTTACAAACATCAGTGCTTAAGTGATTGGGCTTGCATCCCGGGCTGTTACCCTGGATACTCCTGGGACCTGGACCATATTTCTTTTCCAGTGCAAAACAGGTGTCACGGGTGTGGCTGAGAAGTGCTGTCTCAGCAGGATGCTCCCCCTGCTAATGCAGCGTTGTGCAAGCTCATCCCTGAAAGGACAGATTAATCATTTCCTTCCAGAGTCACCACCCAGGCCAGATTTACAGTGTCGGGAGCACGGGAGCCCCCGGACTTTATGGTCTTGTAAATTACAGGGCCGCTTGTGCAAGAGGCAGGCTGGGCTGTAAATCATGTGTAATTGCTTGTAAATTGGAAACAAACAGTATTTTTCCTTAAATCACCCTCTTTGTAGTGGTTCTGGGGGGGAATTGAGGTTGCATAGAGACCCTGTAACTTCCCTGGGGTTCCAATTTCAGAGTCTCCCCGGCTGTATCCCAGGAGACTTGGAGGCTTTTGGGTCAAACGGGGAGGAATTGACTGTGGCCATCGTAAGCCCCTCTTTTAGGTAGGCTTAAATCACTTTCTCCTGGGGACTTCCCTCCTCTCTCCCCCTCACTTCAAATTAATCCCAAAGGTCCTGTTTTGCCCCTGGCTATAAGCTGCTCTTTCCCAGGCTCTGGGAAGAAAAACAGAGATGCCCTCCATCCAATTGCACTCCCCCTTCTTCCCCATGCAAGGGCAGTGACTCACCGCAGACTGGTAAGCGTGGCCTCTGCGCCAAGAGGCTATTTGCTTGCATTTTCTCATTTTCTCCCATTTTGATAAAATTACATTTATAATCTTTTTTTTTTAAATTTTTTTGCCTGCTGTGGTCAACTTTGAAGAGTCATTAAATTTGCTGATAGTCAGTCTGCTAAACTTTAATTGAATCACGAATCACCAGCTCCTAGAAGGTTGGGCCTACTGGGGACCTTGGAGACCGTATAATTCAACTCCTTCATTTGACAGACAAGGAAATAGAAGTCTAGGGTGGGTGAGAGACTGGCCCAAGGTCAGTCTT